>NW_028258330.1:31705000-32005000 GCF_053883595.1 Heterocephalus glaber | reverse complement strand
ATAGGAAAGCAATACACGTGGGCCCTGTGTGTCTGGGTGCACGGAAGAGCGTGTAAGAGTTTCAGAGACTCGTTAAGTCTTCCCAATTGGGATTTTTAGTCAGAAGCTGTTGGGAGTGATGGAGGAGTGGGTGGGATGCGAGTTTAGGTGAAGAGTAAGAGTCTGAGTCATTTGGAATTGCACGGTTTGCGTTTCTGAGCGGCGATTGCCCTGGGCTTGAGCCCTGCAAGAAACTGTTCTGTGCTGGGGGGTGGGGGGGGATAGGTAGAGGAGGAGAGAGGGCATATGCCTTTCTGTTTTTATCTGTGTCCTGCGAACACATAGTGCATGTCTATCTGCATATCCTAAATGTTTATTCATGAGGCATCCACACATTTTTAATTTAAAAAAGGATTACTGTAGTTTCCATTTATATACATATTCTTATATGTTGTTATCTGGATGTTTTTATTTGTGGTAACTGAGTATTGCAATATTTCAAAACTGAGAGAAAAAGCGTCCTAAAACAATTGGTATTTTGCCGGATAATTCTCAACCACGGAGAAAGAGCCAAAAATGCACTTCATTAGCTGGAACAACTTATTCGGACTTAATTTGTTTCTAAGAGACATACAGTGGAAAAATCCAGAAGCGGTAAAGAAGTATCAAAGAAACTTAGAAAATGAATTAAAAAGGCCCTTCTATTGCTGCCTTGGAAAGATGGTATCAAAGGTGTTTTAAAATACAGAGTTACTATGTAATGATAAACATATTAACCAAGTTGGTTTTGCGACCTTGATACATGGAGCCACGCTTGATTTGTGTAGTGATTCATGACAGGCAAACATTGTGGAAGTGTGGTAATTTTTGGAAAAAATGTTCCCCGTGTTGTTTTTTGTTTTCATGTTAAAGATTTCAGACTAGAGCCATCTCATGGTGCAATGTTTTTTTTTAAAGGATAATATTAAAAATTACAAAGTAATTCATATTTAAGGCAAAAAACTTGAGAAACAAAAACAAGAAAAACCTATAATTTCACAAACCATAGTAAACCACAGTTTGACATTTATCTTTTTTAGTCTTTTTTTTTCCATGTATACATATATTTTCTGGCAGAAATGCTACAGACGAAAACTTTTATTGTATGCTTTTCCTTTCACTTATAATCGATTATGAGAGAGATGTAAAGGTTTTATGAGTAGGAACTTCTGTTTCCTTTGTGGTCCTTTTAAAAAGTCAAGTTGAGGGGCCGGGGATTTAGCTCAGTGGTTTCGCTGCCTGCCGTGCAAGAGAAAGGACCCTAGTTTAATCCCCAGTAACACCCCCCCCCCCCGCAAAAAAGTCAAGTTGGGCCAGTTCTCAGCGTAGAAGTTTCTCCTCTTAAAGTCTTGAAGTCATTACTATGGCCTACCAGGCTAGCTATCTCTCTGTCCTAACTTCCAGCCTTGCCAAACCATTCCTTAAAAACATCAGGCCTTCGTTTTTGCAGTTCTCTTTGCCTAGAACTTTACATCTTCAGATTTCTGCTCAAATGTAATCTTCTCAGGCTTTCTCTGACCAGTCTATAAAGTATTCCTTAACCTTCAGCCCTCTTTGTCCTGCTTTATTTACCAACACTTGGCTATATATATATATATATTTTTTGGGGGGGGGGTTATTTTCTCACTCTTTCATTAACCCTGAAGTGTAAGATTTTTTTTCACTGATATATCCTCAGGGCTCAGAACTGCACCTGGGCTGTTGTAGTACTTACTGATGGCTGAATGAATGAACAAATGAATGTTAACTATCCATCCATTCATGTGATCTTGCTGGTAGCCTTCTAGATAGCTATGTTATGAAGTGGAATAACAGTCTCTTAAAAGTCATGACATTCTCTCCTTTCCATATCTGAGAAGAAAGAATTTTATAAAGGGAGGCTTATGATCTTAAAAAGAATTACAGTCTTGATTTAACTTGAAGAGTTAGGGGAACATTTTTGGCAAGTGTTGCTGACTTTCCTTCTTATACATTATCCTTTGTGTCATATAGGGAATCTTTCAAAAGTATGAAGTGTCCCAGTTATGTTTACAGCTGTGATTTCAGTTTGGTAGCTCTAGTGATAATGTAAGCCTCAAGAGCACTGTGGGTTTTTTATGTGGCAGACACCCAGAGATATAATTATAGCTTTAAAGTGTTTTCATTTGGGGAGTAGCTGTTATACTTTTCTTGGTAATTCTATCCTTTTCTTCTCTCTGCTTATCAGTTTTTGGATGGTCTAGTGGGTATATTTACTTTTTAAATAAAAATTTAAAAATAATCCTTGACCTTTTGAGTACTTTACATCTCTCATATAACTGTGTGTGTGTGTGTGTGTGTGTGTGTGTGTGTGTATGTGTGTATGTCAATGCTAGGAATTGAACTCAGGGTCTTTGCACTGAGCTGTATCCCTGTCCTTTAATTTTGAGACAAGGCCTCACTAAGCCACTAAGTTGCCCAGGTTGGTCTTCACCTTGTGATCCTCTTGCCTCAGTCTGTCAGAGCACTGGGATTATAGGTGTGAGCTTCCATGCCCAGCTTCATGTGATAGTTTTATCTTTCAGGATGAAACAACATCTGTAATAAAATATAACTTGTATCTTCATTTATAAGGAAGGGAAAATTGTATCTTGAGGCAGGATTTTTACAGAGACTATATGAGTGTAAGATTTTTGAAAGTTTGAACTTCAGTTGGACTACTTTTTAGTGAGTTTTTTTTTTAGGAAAATTTGCTTTTTGGTCTTAAAGAAAAGGACCTCTAGGACGCAGTCCAGATATTTCAAAAATGTTTGTTTTTCTTATGTTCCAAATATACAAGAACTTTGTGGGGGAATCTTAAATGAAAATTTTATTCTTTTAAATCCTAAAGAGACTTGTTAAAGATTTATTTTTATTTGTACCATAGGCATTTGTTGAACATATATTTGGAGCAATTCTATGTGGGGTTTTTTTTTTTTTTTTTTGGTACCGGAGATCAAACTCAGGACCTTGTGCTTGCAAGGCAGGCGGCGGAACCACTGAGTTACATCCCCAGCCCAGTTCTATGTGTTTTTAATGTGTGCTGCTTAACCATGTTCAGTTTTAGATTGTCTGCCTCCTTTCTCATTATTTCTTTTCTCACTCCACTGCCTCCTGTCATCATGTTCTCTCTGCGAATGAACTCATCCAGTCCCAGAACTTTAACATCCCCTAGATGCAGATGACTCCGTCTGTGTGCCTCCCACTCTTTCTCAGATCCCACACTTGCACTTTCAGCTGCAAGGTCTTCCTGTTGTCTCTGCTTGCTGCCTTACAGTCCCAAATTGGTCTCTCAGTTTCCCTTTCAAACTTCCAAATTTGTATTCCTCATTCCTGTCCCCTCTTTCTTGTCCATCCACTAGCCTTCCCTGTCTTATTATCATTACTGTCAACTCATTGTTCAGACCAGACACCTGAAAGTCATCCTTTGTCTTTCCCTACCCCATGTTTAAGCCATCAGCCTGGCCTGTAAGCTGTGCCTCTAGAATATTTCAGATCCCTCCTTCCCTGTGCTTTCTAATTCAGCCACTCTCTTCTCTCAGCAGGATGACTGTCTGCTGCCTCCTAAGTCATTTCCCAGCATCACCCCATCTTCTAGTACAGTCTCTTTACAGCAGCCAGAGTAATTCTACTAATAAATAAGACCATACCCGCTCCCAGGGTAGTGCTTTCCTACTTCACTTACGGTCACATCCACACTTACTCTGAGGCAGCAGCCCCTGCCTGCCTCTCCAGCCTCTGCTCACTGCACACCATACTTGTCAGGTTGAGTACCATAAATTTCTCAAATATGCAAAGTTCTCTTTTGTATAGATCTTCCCTCTTCCTGTCACTTTGCCCCAGATCTTCTTATAGAAAAAATAATTCTCAAACATCTACTCGTAGCTAAAATGTCTGCTCAAGTGCCCTTCCCTAGTACCTTTTCTATAGTAGTTTCCTCCCTATCACCCTCTGCCTCAGTACATATATATCTGCCTGCTTGGTACTTCACCAAAAGTCCAAGCATTTTATTTATGTTCATTTGCTTCGTTAAGGTTAACTTTTCCATTAGACTGCAAGATCTATGAGGGCAGGGGCAGCCTTGCCCTAGTTATGGAACAGCCCTGGAACCCAGTGCTCTACCTAGAATCCAGTAGGTACAGGGACTCAAAACATTTTCAATAATTATTATAGCAGCTAACTTTTTTTGAGACTATGTAGCAAGTCCACTGCTAAGTGCATTCACACATTATGTAAATCTTTGGGAAAACCTAATAAGGTAGATATATATATGGTGAGAAAATGGAACTTAGAAAAGTTAAGACAATTTTAAAGTTACACAGCTAAGAAAGTAAAATTGGGATTTTAATCCATGTGACTTAACTTTTGGACTTTCCCTTTTATCTATTACTGCTTTCTGATATGACTATAGGAATGAATATGAGATATGCTGTGATATTAATATTTGATGGGTCCTCGCATTTGTGTTTCTAAGGGAGCATAAAAAATAAGAATGTTTGGGTTAGAGTGTTGAATCTCTCTCCTCCCTGCTCAAGTATTGGGAATGGAACCCACGGCATCATGTTACACAAGCACTTTACCCACTGAGCTATAGCCCTAGCCTCTTTTATTCTTCTGTTTTGAGATAGGATCTTGCTAAATTGCCAAGGCTGTCCTTGAGCTTGTCATCCTCCTGTCTCAGCCTCCCCAGTAAACTGGGATTATAGGTGTTTACTGCTCCAGTCAGCCAGAAGTTTCTCTTAAAAACCACTATGCCAAGCTCAGTTTGGTGGGTGCAGGCCTGTAATCCCAGTGTTTAGGAGGCTCAGGCAGAAGGATCACCATGAATTTGATGCCAACCAGGGCTACCTAGTAAGGTCAAGGCCAGTCTCGACTACATAGTGAGAACCTTGTCTCTAAAAAACTAAAACCAAACCAAAACAAACAACCACTATGCCAAACCACATAGATTAGTTTGCTTTCAGGCTCTGTGCTTTAACTTTACCTTTGCTACTTTCTGTCGGTCCTTGGAAAAATTACTTTGCTACTTTTTCCAGCTATAAATGGAAAAAATGGTTCCTTTTTTTAAATTATTAAATTCTTTTATTGGTACATTGTAGGTATACAACACAATTACATTTCTCATTGGGAATTGTACCTTTATATAATGCATCTTGGTTCTTATTTTTTCCCCATTCCTAGCCCTCCCTTCACGCCCTCCACCCTTCCCTATTTACAAAGACTTTATTTCCATTTTTTCCATTTCTCATCATTTTTCCTTTCCCTTCTTTCCTTTCCCCTGCCCCTCCCACTACCCCTACCCCTTTGGACCTTTTCTTCCTATTTTGCATTATCAATTATTCATTCTAATCATTGGTACATTTTAGGTATACAATACATTTACATTTCTCATTGGGAACTTGTTCCTTTACATGATGTATCTTGATTCTTATTTTTCCCCATTCCCAGCCCTCCCTTCAACCCCTCCATTCCTCCCTATTTACAAAGATTTTGTTCCTATTTTTCCATTTTCTCATATTAATCCCATTCCCTTCTATCCTTTTCTCTAGCCCTCCCACTTCCTTCCCCTTTGCCCCGTTTCTTCCTATTTCACATGACCTATTATACATTTAGTCCTTACTTACACTTTCACTTTCTCACACCAGAGAAACTATTTGGTATTTATTCATGTGTGTCCTATTTATTTCACTTAAGAGTATCGCCTCAATGTGCATCCACTTAGCTATGAATGTCTCTAATTTCTCATTTTTTATGGCTGAGTAGTACTCCATTTTATAAAAAAACCACATTTTCTTTATCCAGTTTCCAGTTGATGGGCATTTGGGCTGTTTCCAAGTTTTAGCTATTACAAACTGTGCTGCTATGAACATGGGTGCACATATATCACTGTGGTACGATTCTTTTAATTCTTTGGGGAAGATCTCCAGCAGGGGAATAGCTGGGTCAAATGGGACTTCCAGTCCTAGTTCTTTGAGGTATCTCCATACTGATTTCCATAGTGGTTGCATCAGTCTACACTCCCACCAGCAGTGGAGAAGGGTTCCTCTTTCCCCACAGTTCCGCCAGAATTTGTTATTGGTTGATTTCATGATAGCAGCCGTTCTTTCTGGAGTGAAGTGGAATCTCAGCGTTGTTTTCATTTGCATCTCTCGAATGACCAGTGATGTTGAACATTTTTTCATGTATTTATTTGCTATTTCTACTTCTTTGTCTGAGAAATGTCTGTTCATTTCAGATGCCCATTTTTGGATTGGTCTTTAAATTTAGGAGGTCTGATCTTTTTAAGTTCTTTATAGATTTGAGATAGTAGACCTTTGTCTGAGGAAGCACAGGTGAAGATTTTTTCCCACATTGTGGGTTGTCTCTTCACACTGCTGGTGGTTTCTCTTGCTGTGCAGAAGCCTTTTAATAAGAAGAGATCCCACTTGTTGATTGTTTGTCCTAGTTCACGGGCAACTGAGGTTTTGTTCATAAAATCTTTTCCTACACCGATGTCTTCAAAGGTTCTACCTAACCTCTGTTCCAACTGGTTCAGAGTTTCTATTTTAATATTTCGATCTTTAATCCATTTTGATTTTAGTTTAGTGCATGGTGAGAGATACAGGTCTAGTTTTAATCTTTGGCAAGTTGAAGCCCAATTTTTCCAGCACCATTTATTAAAGAGGCTATCTTTCCTCCAGTGAGGGTGTTTGGCTCCTTTATGGAACATGAGGTGGGTGAGTGTGTCTGGCATTGTTTCTGCATCTTCTAATCTGTTCCACTGGTCCTCAAGTCTGTTTCTTTGCCAGTACCATGCTGTTTTTATCACAGTAGCTTTGTAGTAGAGTTGCAGGTTGGGGATTGTGATACCCCCTGCCATGTCTCTGTTACCTAGAATTGCTTTTGATATTCTGGGTTTCTTCTTGTTCCAAATGAATTTTTGGATTGTTTTCTCAAGGTCTATGAAGTATGCTGCTGGGATCTCAATTGGAATTGCATTAAATCTATATAGTAGTTTTGGAAGTATGGCCAGAAAAAATGGTTCTTATCTCACAGAGACATTGGGAGAAGCAGAATTATACACCCACACAGTTAGTATTGGGTATAAAGAAAAGGCTTGTAGCCTCCTTAATTAGGGTTTATGATCGATAGCAACACTATTTTATCACTCGTTTTGATTTTTTTTGAAGCAGGGTCTCACTATGTAATTCAGGCTAACTTTGAACTCATTATATAGCCTAGGCTGGGCTCAAACTCATGGAAATACTCCAGTCTCAGCCTCCTGAGTGCTGAGATTACGGTATGCACTACCACATCTGGCTTGGTTTTGAATTTATAAAAATTATCAGGGAATTGAATGTTTGGCCTGATATTTATAATAATTCTAATGATATATGACAACTTTATGTTTGGATTGAAGTTTATTAAATGCTTGGGAGGCAAGCATTTCTCTTCTTTTAAAACTGTTTCCCTTCTTTTAAAACTCTTCTACATCTTTAGGATTCTCAGGGTACAGAGATCTTTCAAGAGGCTGAACATACTACTTTATTTTTCTTTCACTAGAAAAATACTCATCACTGTACTGTTTACTTAGGAATGCTTCCTACCAGGGAGCCTACTTCAAATGACCATGTGAATAATGGGCCTAGTTCAGGTACAATGGACTCAGCAGCCCTCATGATAGACTATCTGGGCACAATTATATTTTCTGGTGGGATGACCTATAAGTGAATACCAATGTGGTAGTTTCCATCATCTCTGTGAAATAGAGGATGAGGTTGTCTGCTAAGAATAAATGGTGGCACTTGCTTTTAATCCCAGCACTCTGGAAGACTGAGGAAAGAGAGTCACAAGTTCAAGCCCAGACTGAGCAACTTAGTGACTTACCGAACCCTATCCCAAAATAAAAATAAAAATAAGGGCTGAAGCTGTAGCTCAGTGCAAAGGCCCTGGACTCAATTTCAATACCACAAATAAATGAATAAATAAATAGGAAGAGGTCGTAGGAAAGATGAGAAGTTTTGACAAACAGTTGAGGTCAGAAAGAGGAATAATGATCTTAAGACAACATCCATCATGATCGCCAGACAATATGCAGGGCTCTGTTGAGTAGGAGATCATGGATTTATTGGGAAACAAGTAGCATTCAGTTGCATGGTTTTAGGAGCAAAGAAGGCATGTAGTTGGATTGAACCAGAATTGAGGTTTGCTAGGAGCAAGTAACAGAAAACAATGAAGCAGAGGAACTGAAGGTATTGGCCAGAGAGTGATTAACATGATTGATAGAGTCTAGGCTGGATGTGGAGGCAAAAAAACCCCAGAGATGTTGATGAACTTAGGGAATTAGAGTGATGAAGTAATAGGAGGATATGGTTAGAGAGAAACATGTGAGTGGAAGATTTCAGAATTGGAGGAATTAATTACTGGACATGGGAGACTTGTATGTTTTGCCACAAACATGAACCACTGAAACGAAGTGAACTCAGTGAAGATGACTGAAGGGTTTATCCATGTGGTCAGAGAAGCCATCCAGAAGGATGACGGGATGTTGGGGGTAGAGAAAAGGAAGGTGAGCCAGGTCATTAAAAGAGGTATGGTCAGAGGTCCCAGCAGTGGAAATAGGTGTTACAGCCAGTATGCAGGAGCCTCAAATGATCAGGGGTTTTTTTCCTGAAGGAGGTAGAAAAACATAACCTGGAAGAGGTATTGGTTGCAAGGTCTTTCTGAAAGAAGTCAGCTTTGGCCCAGGTTCATTATACTTTTGAAGTTATTTCAGTGCAAGTGGGCAGCACTGGTGGCATGTAGTACTGTGTTTCTAAACTGCTCATGAAAATCGACTGGGTGTGACTTAGTCACTTTCCTCATAACTGAGACAAAATATCCAACACCCACAGCTTAAAGGAGGAGAAGTTTATTTTGGCTCACATTTCAATCCAAGAAGGCAAGGCGGAAGGGTCTGGAAAAGCTGCTTACCTCATGGTGGCCAGAAAGCCGGGGGAAGGGGGTTAGGGAGAAAGAGAGACACAAAATGAGAATGAGAGAGAGAGAGAGAGAGAGAATGAATGAATATGGATGGAGGTACCCAGGAGGAAGATACTGTGTATCCTTATATCATTCCAGTTCATACTTCCAGTGACCTGCCTCTTCAGGCCAGACCCTGTCTTCTAAAAGCAAGTCAGTATATGGCCCCCATGATTCAGTCACCTTCCAGAAGCCATGCCTATGAGTGCATAAGGCCTTTTAGGGGACATTCTTGATCTAAACCATAACATTATGGCCCTGACCCTGACCCCCAAAAGATTTATATGCATCTCTTTATGCAAAATACATTTAGTCCATCTTTAAGAGTTGCCAAAATCTTAATAATTCCATCATTCCAGAAAAGTCCAAGTTCAAAATCTCCTCTTGAGACTTAAGGCAAACTCAGCTGTGGGCCCCTTTACAAGCCAAAAGAAAGTTGAACACTGACAACACCCAATAGCACAGGATAAACATTCCCATTCCAAAAGGTAGGAATAAGGGGATAAAAACTGATAGGACCAAAGCAAGATCAAAACCTAGCAGGGCAAACATTAAATTCTATAGCTCTGGTCCAACACCTGAGGCAAAGACATGAGCTCCCAACTGCCTTGGACAGCCTAACCCTTATGGCATTTCTAGTTGGAATCCTCATGGCTTCTCTCTTGGGGTGACCCTGGTCACTACCTGCAGCTCTTCTCAGATGTTCCACATTCTTGGCTTCTCCAGCTTCCTGGATTTCCACTGAACTTGTGGGTTCACTTTCACAGCTACACTACTGCTCCCTCAGGGGTGCACTCATAGCCTTCAAGATTTCTTCTGAAGTCTGGGTAGAAGTCTCCCCATCTCCACAACTCTTGTATTCTGCCTGTAGCACCAGCACCACATGAATGACACTAAGATCTGTTGCCAGCTTAAATAGTACCCAGGCTCCCTTGGATCATGGCTGCAGAGATTTCTGAATGCTTGGATGGGCAAACAGTTTGAAGTGAATCCTGAAGAACCAATTTCTTAGGCAGCTTTTTTTGGGCAAGATGCCCTGTGGCTCTCTTCTCAAAGCAGTTTTTCACTTTTTCACTCCTGAACTTTTGAAGCCCCCTTCGCTCCACTGATGCCCTCAAGACATTTTTCCTGTTGTCCTAATGAAAAGTACTTGGACTCTTCTTAATGCTGATCTTTTATACAGCCAAGCTGTCCTCTGTTCCTCTGCAGGCCCTTTGTTTTCTGGCAAAACTGGAAACTTTGTAAATGAGCTTTTTGCTGCTAACTTTCAGTACAAACCTGGCAAAAAGCTGCTGGCAGTATCCATGCCACAGTCTGAATGTTGGGCTACCTTGAAACTTCCTGTGCTAGATTAATTAGTCTGCCATCCTTAAGCTCACTGTCTTACAAAGTCTCAGGACATGAGCAAAAGCTAGACAGATTTTCTGCCAGAGCATAATAAACACATCTTGTAGCCCAACTGGTAGTGGAGTCCTTCCCAACTGAAACCATCTGAGCTTGGTCTTTATGGTTTGCATTTCTATCAGCATTCTGGTCTTCTGAGCTCTGACTAGAAGCTTACCTCAAGCTCAGCTTATAGCATTTTAGGGCTTCTCTAATTGACATCTACAAGCCTTTCCAGTCTCCTTCCCCAAGCTAGATCTAAAGGCTTCTAAATCACATGGTCAGGTAGTCAGAGCAACAATCCCACTTCTCTTGTACCAAAATCTGTCCTAATCACTTTCCTCATTGCTGAGACAAAATGCCTGACACACTCAATTTGAGAAATTTATTTTGGCTCATGTTTCAGTCCATGGTCAGCTGGCTCCAAGGCAGGAAGGCCTGGTGCAAAGATCTGGTAAAGGAAGCTGCTTGTGTCCTGGTGACCAGAAAGCAGAGTGGGAAGGAAAGAGCCAGGGAAGGAAATACGTCCTTCCAAATCACACCCCCAGCAACCTGCCTCTTCTAGCCAGACCCTACGTCCTAGTAGCAAGTCAGCTATATGGCACCCGTGATTCATTTACTTTATAAAAGCTTTGCCTTTTGAGTGCATGTGGCCTTTGGGGGACATTTTTGATCTAAACCATAACAGAGTATATGTGTTTAAAAATACAGATTCTAGGCTCTCTCTCAGGTCCACTGAAATAGAATCTCTAGGAGAGTAGTCTAGGAATATATATTATTTCTTATCATAATTCAGTGCCTTACACATCCTGTTATCCTATCTTATTTAGTAGTATGCCATTTTATACCCAGTTGTCCAAAAGCCAATACTTACTAAGTTTCTGCTGTGTGACAGATCTGTGCAGTATGCTGGGAATACAGATGTGAGAGGGCCAGATCTTAACTCCAAGAGTACCTATTTTAGTGGGGTGTAAGCCCAAGACTGCAATATCAATTCTTGCTTGAATTTTCAGTCTCCTGACCTGCTCTACAGATTCAAGTTGGTCTCTTGTACTGAGTGAGCCAGCTTCTTAACATAAATCTCTTAGTGTATGTGTATTCAAACATGCATGCATACACATATATTGGTATATTTCATACTGTTTTTCATATCAGTCTAGAGAACACTGATACAGTACTTAATAAATGTTCTTATTATCACTGCAGAAAGGATAGTGAACAAGGTGCTCATTGTAGTTTTAGCCATGTTGAGTTTGAGGAGCCCATGGAATTGGAACCCAATAAGCAACTGTTGCCAGGATGTGGAGAGTTCATATGAGTGGTCAGGACTGGAAATATGTCAGTATGGAAGTCAACAGTGCATACCAGTTAATTGAAGCTATGTTTGTGGATGATTTTAAACAGAAGGACTAGAATGTGTAAGCAAGAGGAAGTGTAAGGATGGGACTCCAGAATGCACCAAAATTTAGGGGAGAGGTGAACAAAGAGCTGTCTACAGAGGAAACCAAGAAGACATAGACAGAGATCAGGAGAATAGGGTCATAGAAATAAAAGCAGAGGAGAATTTCTAGAGGGAAGTAGTACCATAAAAAGTAACAGAAGCATTTAAAATGGTCCAGTGAATTTAATTCCTCAGAGGTGTTGTTGGAAGTGACTATTTCATTGTCCCACATTACAGTGGATAGAAAGAGAATTGTGACAAAGGATTGTTGCAGCTTCTTGAAGGTGCTTAGTCGGGAATTTGTAAGCCTAAGAAAGGGCCATGTATCTAATGAGAAAATATACTTTAAAGTATACATTGAAGAGGATAAATAATATGTTCATGGAGGCAGTGTAGTGGTATCAGGCCATACCTAATTCTAGCTACAGGCTTTTGTATCAACTTTCTTCTTTATCATTAGCATTTTCTCCCTTCTCTCTGTATTATGTGGAGAAACAGTAGTTACTATAATAGATAAATCCTGCTGAAGCCTTAGAAGCTTAAAATGGTAGACATTTTCATGCTTATTTATAATCCAGTCAGTGATGGTGGAGGAGATCCAGTGGATCTCTGGATGGATCTCTGCTATCCTCAAACCAGAGTTTCCAAGGTTGCCCTGGGGTGTCAATTGCTAGCCATCAGGGTGTGGGAACATATTGAGAATGGTTGATTGTCTGGGAGACTTTTGTGCACCAAACCTAGAATGGGAGCTAGTGAGTAAGGCCAAAGGAGAGATGGTTAGGATGAGAAAGGAGAGAGGGCTGGATGGGAGATAAATTTGGGTGTTTTTGTGTTTGTTTGCAGAGTGGTGGAGAAGAACTACGGTATTCATACACCTTCCTAGGTGAGCTTTGTAACAGCTGTGGAGGCAGGCAATGTTTATCTTTTTTATGAGAGACTACTGATGAGGTCCCTTGACAAAGGCCATTCAACTAATAGGCAGTAGAGAAACAAGCTAAGGCCTGGGTGTCTAAACTTCAAAGTGCCTGATGATAAAAGCTAGGAAGGGCCGGGGATTTAGCTCAGTGGTTCAGGCGCCTGCCTTGCAAGGCCTCGAGTTCAATCCCCGGTACCACCACCGCCCCCCCCCCCCACAAAAGCTAGGACATATATTACCTGGAGGAAGTGGCTATCTGGAGGACTGGAAAACCTGGACTCTGAAAGAACTGGTTGGAGGTAAACATGACAGGGTATTGTATGAAGAATGGGTGACGGGGAAGCGGAAGTCTGGAGTTTAAACTGAATGTAATGGTGAGGCAAAAGGAAGAATTCAAAAAGAGATGAGAGTCTGGAGCCCAGAGCAGAGATTCATGCTGGAGAGTAAAATTTGATTCTGTGTTCGTGTTAGCTTGGTTCC
The DNA here is from genome assembly GCF_053883595.1 of Heterocephalus glaber. Lineage (NCBI taxonomy): Eukaryota > Metazoa > Chordata > Mammalia > Rodentia > Bathyergidae > Heterocephalus > Heterocephalus glaber. The sequence continues at coordinate 31,991,765 of NW_028258330.1, read as the reverse complement.
TGTTCTAAGCTAAGTTTCCTGTGAGTAGCTTTATCCATAGTCTACTTCCTTATGCTCTGCAATTCAACTCTCTGTGCTCTGGCCTCTGTCACTGCCATTTTCCTGAAATGACTTGGGCAAGGGATACCACGATCCTTTGTGATTAGCTAAGTTTAGGCCTTTTGCTCTTGCCTGACTTGACTTGCATCCATTCATACTGTGAGCTATTCCAGCCTTAAGATATCCTCTTCCTCAGATCTTAAAAATTTTGTTTTTTAATTTAAAATTTTTCTTCCTCATCTCTTCTGTCCCTTTGATCCCTCATCCTGTGGCCCTTTTCTTGTTCCTAAGTCTTCAGGCCAGCTGTGATTTGATAGTATTCTCCAGGCTTCTGACCTTGGTCCTCCTGGATTTCTTTTTTGTCCCTCTGGATAGAATGATCCCTCTATTTCTTCATCAAGCCAACACCTACTTGCCTTTCCAGCTTTATCTCATTGCTCCCACCTTCAGAAAGCCTTTCCTGGTCCCTGAGGCTGGCGCCACTTCTCCTTTCCTATTTCTCTTGGAGTGCTATGATAGCACTTAGTACTCTGTTCACTTATTTGTCTCTCCAGCTAATAGTGCTTGAAGGATAGGATTACAACAAAATACTTCATGATCTAGGACAAAGATTGTTTTGTCCACTTCAGGTGAAAGTCACACTTTTACAGTGAAGGTATGTACACCTGATTGAATGACTTTTATCAGAGGATTCATCTCTCACTGGGTCTGAAGGATGGAATTCAGATATAATATTTTCTGTGAACAGAAGAAATTAATTTAACTTAAAATAATTGTGATATTCTTTATCTTCTGAAAGGAAAGTCACTTAAGAATCTGAATTGCTTTAGAAGAGCTTCTCGTCTGGTAATTTGGACCTCCACTCCCTCACCCCTACTCCAAAATATGTCACATGTGTTTTATATTTTGTGATTTCACAAGTTTGATTTTGCCTTTATAATTGCTTCCATGGTGATGAGCACTACTCTTCTCCTGTGATGAACTGTGAGAGCCCTGAAAAGCAGCAAATAGGCTGAATGAAAGATGACCTTCTGCCTTTATATCCTTTCCTCCTGCTAACTAGCTTATTGTGGAAAAGGAAAAAAGAGATGGATAGAGGCAGTACAGTGTACACTTTTGTGCACAACTCGCACATTTGTATTTCAGTAAAGTTTGAGGTGGTTAATGTCACTAAACTCACAGGTTTGTCTTTCAAATGTCTTTTTCCTCTTTTGAATTTCTTCTTTTTGTCTTTTAGATCCAAACCCACTCTTTTTTTTGGCAAGTAGAATAAAGAAAATAAAATGTTGACTCACTTTCTTCCCAATGACTGTGACTCTTTCTTGATTTTTTGCTGTTCAGTTTTCTGAGCCTAGAAGGGCAAAAAGCAGTGTTGCCTTTGACTATGTGAAATTCTTTGCCCCATTCCTCAAAATAATGCAACAGATTTTACTTGTACCTTTTTAGTGGTGGGCTGATTATTTTTAGGAATAAAACATTATGTAGTTATTTTTAGCTAGAATACCTCTCAAATGGAATAAAGACTATATATGTAAAACAACTAAGTTTGAGCTCTCATATTAATTTCTTAAGGGTTTCTTGTGAGAAAGGTTGGCACATATGAGCCACATTTTGTTGATTCCTATTTACATTTATTTCTGGTGTCTAAGACATTAGGATTGCAGACTGTCAGACAGAAGGTGACCATAGAGTTTTCCAGTATGCCCCCTGGTAAGATGCCAACTCCTTTTCTGATTTGGTAGACCTCTCTGTTAGCTCAAGAATATTCTTCCTCACCGGAACCCACAATCTGTATCTTAGGACCTTTGATTTAACATAGTCTTTTCCACTATATACAACATATATAACCTGCAAATACTTAAAGCTATCATCTTCCTTTTCATCTCCAAGTACTTTTCTTTTAGACTATGGATCCTCAGTTTCTTCAGATATAACCTTCCTCCTTATTTTAATTATGATCTTAATAGATCATCTCAAGATTATGTATCTATATCAATTCCTTGTTGAACTTACTCTTGACTGAAACTCACTCTCACAGAATTTCCCACTGAGTGTAGATTTTTCAAATGTCTATATAAGGGAGTGTGTGTGTGTGTGTGTGTGTGAGAGAGAGAGTGTGTGTGTATGTTGCTAAGGATTGAACTCAGGGCCTTTGTACTGAGCTACATCTCCAGGCTGTCTCCTCCTCTTTTTTCAAAATTTTGAAACAAAGTCTTATTAAGTTGTTGATTGCCCAGGCTGGGATTGCACCTGAGATCCTCCTGTCTCTGCCTCACCCAGTGGACAAGTTTTCTTTCTTTTGTATTTTCATTGAAGGGTTTAGATTTGGTTTGGGGTTTTGGCTCTAGGAGAATCTCATTTTCCCATTTCCCATTTTCTCATGCCTGGCTCTTAAGGGAATATTTTTATCTCAGTGGTCTGAATAGCATAGTTTTCCTGTTATGTTTTCTTACATTTGGTAATGTTGTTATATACTTCCTTGTAAAAGAAAACAAAAGGTTTCTAAGTCCTTGAGGTGCAATAAAATTCCAGTAAAGCCATAGAATTTGATTTCCATCTAGAGGAGACTTAACCAACTTCAGTGGGTCTGATAACAAGAGCTAGAGTGTTCAGCCCTCACAGCATGCCAGTCACTATGCATAGGACTCTACACATGTCATTTAATGTCAGACAAGAATCCTGTTTTAATAATTATAATGATAATATATTGCTAATAGTTTAATTGATCTCATTTTAATGAGGAAGAAATGGAGGCATAGAAAGATTATAACTTGATCCATGTTTCAGAGTGTGAGCTCTTAATATGGCCCTACACTGCTTCTTTAGATCTAGTAAAATGAGATTAACATGCTGCTAGGAAGCTTGACCTACTGGTGTAATATGAATGACTGTCTCATGCATGACTGTACCACTTCTACCACCAGTGGTACAAGCTGCCCAAGGGGATAGTCAAGGCAGCGGGAATGTGTTATACTTCTGTGAGTTCTTCAGTCTTGAGATGACTAGGGCCACTCCTGACCTCATTAGTCTAACTTAAGCCAGTAAAAGTGATATAGTTTGGTAGGATAGGCTAACTGAGAGATGTATTTCCTTTGCCTTGCCTTTGGGAAACTTTGAGCACAGACAAAATGGGAGATAATATGGTGTTGTAGTTAAAGTTGAACTGGCAAACAGGTGCTTGTATTTAGTTCTCCCTCTTTCTTGCACACTTAGACTCTGTGGGCCTCAGTTTCCTTATTTCTTCTGGGAGTTGGGACAAAGAGAAAGGTGTATTGGGGGTTGGTTATTACATATCGTCTCCCACTTAGTCAGAGGTTAAAATAGCCCTTTTGCTTGGAGAGTTTTCTTTTGTGCTGTTTCTCAACTCCTCATTTGGAACAGTGGCACAGTTGAAGGATGGGACATTTGCTGTGTTTCCCTTTCCCAGTCCCTAAGAGATTGTGTATAGGATTCCATTATTAACTTGAAAGAAAGCTGGGGATTTTTGACTGAAACTGGATTGAAGATTTAAAATATGGAGGTGGTTCAATTCTTAGGGCCCCAAGGGTTTAGAAATTGATAGTGCCCTGTATCTGAGGAGAGTGGCCCAGCTTTGGACTGCTTCAGGCCTATTAGGGGAACATAGGCTACTGTTGGGAGTTTAACATTTTAGGATCATCCTGTCTTGCCTGCACATAAATCTCAGACTGAGAGGAGCCCCAGCATTGCCTGTTCTCTCTGTGTTGATTCAAGATGTAAATGATTCTGGAATGCTATAGAGAGAGCTTAATTAGAATCCCAATAAGAAAAGTTGATGTTCTCAACTTGGGATAATACAAGAGAATTTATTTAAAGAGGTGTGGGTCAGAGTTACAGAAAACTATAAAGAGTTATAGAAACCTCAGGTTATGGTGATGGAGGAACTTTTACCATCCCCAGCTCCAAGGGGACAGTGGACAAAAATAGTTATCTGAAGTCGGAAGAGACTGTCGTTTGGCAGAGGCCACCTTGAGAGAAGCCTGTGACTTTCAGTTGAGGGATGCAACCAGAATAAGTGGAGTGAATTCCCCAGCGTTACCCTCCTTCTGCATCCCTTGTTTCTTTCCCCTGCCTGCTGGGGCAGAGAACAGGGTAAAGAAATGTAGAGAATACATCTGGAAAATATTAGGCTAAAGAACCTATGAATTTTCATAATGGGAAGAACTTGTATGCATGTGTGTAGGGGAAGGTGGAATAAAAGGGTGAGAAAAGCATTTTTTGAGCATCAATGTGTGCTAAAGACTTTCTTGTGACCTCACCATGTTAAGGGTGTAGAGAACTTGAATCCAACTCTCTTGGCCCTGAGTCAACTCAGTCCTAGTAGATCTTTGTGGTGACAAAGTAGTTGGATATTCCTCATATCTTTCTTTGTAACTCATTCCCAAAAGCCACATTTCATGGCATTCCTGGGAGACAGGATAAGACTTAAACAGAGCAGAGCTGCTGTTTTTTTCTTCTTCTTCACATCTATGAACTTGAGAAGGAAAAAGGAAAGAAAAAAATTCAACTTGGCATGAGTGATGTTAAGTGAGATCAAATAAGGTGAAAAACAAAATAGAATCCAGAAATTTAGTCTTGTTTTTACCCAAAGTTCATGGGCAGCTGCTGTACAAAGTCCTTTGACTTTCCACAAATGATACTTTTCATAATGTGAGTATTATCTTTACTTTTGGTGTTTATGAACTTAAAGAGCTTTATAAAGAAAAGAACCATGGGACTGGGGATTTAGCTCAGCGGTGCTGCCGCCTGCCTCGCAAGTGCAAGGTCCTGAGTTCGATCCCCAGTACCAAAAAAAAAAGGAACAAAAACAAATACAAAAAATAAAAAGAACAGAACCAATTGAACATGAAAATCAAACTGTGTCACCTTTGCTATTTCGTTTCTTGTTGATGTACAGATTCTTTAATGAATTACAATTATTTTGGTTTCTGCTATATTCATTATAAAAGTATTTATGGAATAGTCAACAGTGAAGTAGAAATTTTGAATAATCATAACATACTAGAAAATAAACTTAAATTTTCTTTTTTTCATAGTTTTTGTTCACATACTTGATTTGTACAAGATTTTTTAAACTTTACATTGTATTTTTTCTTATTGTTATGAAACCTTCAAATTATTTATAATGGTTTATCATTTTACCTTAAACATTCTTTTTACTTGTTGAATATTATTTTTTATTATTTACAGCCTAGGTCAGTCCATGAAAAGGATTGATTTTTTTTTTTGGTACCGGGGATCGAGCTTGGGTCCTTGCGCTTGCAAGGCAGGCGGCGGAACCACTGAGCTAAATTCCCGGCCCCTGGATTGATTTTTTTTGGTTGAATGTCAAGTGGTTTATGTATTATGTTTCTTTATAGTATTCATTTACATCTTTAGATATCTAGTTTCCCTTCCTTTTGCTCTTTTATTCTTTCTGAGAATGGGAAAAGAATTGTTATTTCTTTATGATAATTTCAGGAGTGGGATGAGCAACTCTGAAACAAGGAACATGAAATATAGTAGTTTGTTTTTGTTTTTGTTTTTGGGGGGTTTTTTTGGTACCAGGGATTGAACTCAGGACCTCGCTCGCGTTTGCCAGGCAGGCACTGTTCTGCGAAATACAGTAGTTTTAGAGGAGTGAGAAGCAAGAGAAGAGAAGCAAGAGTACAACTGAAATGAGTCATTAGGTAGAATTGTTGAAATGTTAATGTGGATTTTTTAAAATCTTAGGTTTTAAAAACTTTTACTAAAAAAGAAGTTAGACATCATTCATATAAAAAATTTAGCTGATAACCCTAAGTTGTATTTAGGTTTAAAAATTTTTTTTCTGAGCTAAATTAAATATAGCATAATTCTAAATGAATCTTGTATTAGATTAATCCATGAAGTTTTTATTGTTTTCATGTAGCCAGTGGTTTCATACACTTATGCTCTATGCTTACTGAATTATCAACAAAGAAAACTGTATATAATTTCTTATAATTATTGCATCTTTCTTGGAAAACAATATTTAAAAACTTGTACTTCCCAAACTTGTACTAACTTGGCTTAGCCTTAGTACAACACCCAAACACAGATACACTACTGTAATCTTTTTTTTTTTTTTGGTACCGGGGATCAAACTTGGGACCCTGCCCCCTATTGTAATCTTATTTCTGCAAAATCATTTGTATGTATTGTGGATTTGCCTTTCTCTGGCAGACTTCTTATCTGTTTCCACATATCCTTGTCTTTTTATTTTATGAAAAAATAAAACAAATTTTTGTCATCAAATAATGAGGTAACAATAGTTATTATACTTTGTATCATTATCTTCAAAGTAGTTACTCAGTACATGACATAAACCAAAAAGATTCTTACAAAAAAGAAACATAACAGACTTTCTTTTCAATGAACTAAGTTGAACTGTTAGTATAAATGAAACAAATTAGCATATATATATATTGAAATATTTTTGAAATTACAGAATATGTAATTGGGGAAATATTTGAACTTCTCCCTACCTTGTATTTATCTCTCTTCTATTTTGCTCTTTGTGTGTGCGTGTGTGTGTATAGAATCTGCCAAAAAATATATACAACAAGAAAAGAAAAACGCGTAATTATTTTAATACTAAATTTATTGAGACATCATGAGATTAATACAAGTTACCTTTGGCCTCTACAATTACAAGAGGTACTCAAAGTGGTGGTCATTAGCTTCCAGACATTTATTAGTGTGATGAAATATAATTTTTCATATAAGAGAAACCATGTGCTATTTGAGCTTGTGTGTCTGACATTTCACTTAATATTACATTTCAGGTTGCATCCATTTACCTATGCAAGCCTCAAGTTTTTCTTTAAGGCAACATAATACTCCACTGTGTATAAATTCATCATTTTCCTTATCCATTCATCTGTTGATGGACACATATACTGTTTCCAAGATCTAGCTATTATAAATTATGCTTCTTTAAACATGGCTATGCATGTATCCCTGTAATTTGATGATTTTAATTCTTTTGGGAAGACACCCAGAAAGGGGATGGCTGGGTCATATGAAATTTGTACGTTTAACTTTTTGAGGAATCTCCATACTGATTTCCATAGTGTCTGTACTAGTTTCTATTCCCACCAGCAATGTGGTAGTGTTTCTTTTTCCCCACATCCTCACCAGGATTTGTTGTTAGGGTTTTTTTTTATGATAGCTGTTCTTTCTAGTTAAGAAGGTATCTCCGTATAGTTTTAATTTGCATTTCTCTAATGGCCAGAGATGATGAGCATTTTTTCATGTATTTGTTGGGTATTTGGTACTTCTTCAGTTGCACATTTTTTTTTGTACTGGAGATCAAACTCAGGATCTTGAGCTTGTGAGGCAGGCATCAGCACCACTGAACTAAATCCCTAGCCCCCAACTGCCCATTTTTTGATTGGATATTTTATTTTGGGAAGAGGTCTAATTTTTTGAGTTCTTTATATATTCTTTATGTTAGTCCTATTTCCATATATTCTTAAAATTTTATGTGCCTTCTGTTCTCTGATCTTTCCTTCCTATGTGGATTATTGACCTTGAGATTATGTGAATCACTTTTCAGTAGTAAAAGGAGCACTATATAGGGAGGAAAAAGTTGTCAGCTTCATCACAGACTAACTGTATAACCTGAGGCAGTATGTTTAACTTCTCTATAATTAACATTTAATTCCTTTTCACTAGCCTGCATTAAACAATACCACACATTGGTTAAAATATCTTAAAGTCCTCAAACTTAAATGTAGTGAGGAAGCAAATTATTGAGGTATTGGTTATTGTCTGGGGCTACAATTTAGCTATTCACCAAATCACTAAATGGCCATACTTCCAAAACATACATACATATATACATACATGCATGCATACATACATACATACATACATCACAATCCAAATCAAAATACCAACAGCATTATTCACAGAACTGGAGAAAATAATTCAAAAATTCACATAGAACCAGAAGAGACCCAGAATAGCAAAAACAATCCTGGGCAGGGACGGGGATTTAGCTCAGTGGTTCTGGTGCCTGCCTTGCAAGCACAAGGTCCAGAGTTCAATTCCCAGTACCAAAACAAAAAACAAAAAGCAAAAACAGAAACAAAAAACAGTCCTGAGCAAACAAGAGCAAGGCAAAAGACATAAAACCCCAGATTTATATTACAACACTGTGATAAAATAGCAATGAGACTGGCACGGAGACATGTGGATGTAGAGAATAGAGGGTGCAGAAATACTCATAAGTACTTCAACTATTTGATCTTTGACAAAGAAGCCAAAAACATGCAGTGGAGGAAAGATAGCCTCTTTAATAAATGGTGCTGGGAAAACTGGTGATCCACATGCATAAGAGTAAATCCAGACCCATATCTCTCACCATTACTAAACTAAAATCAAAATTGTCAAAGATCTAAGTATTAAAACAGAAACACTATGCTGGAAAATAGGTAGTACTTTTACAGCCATAGGAGTAGGTAAGGACTTTTTGAACAAAACCTCGGTTGCAAATAGTACCAAGTAAATAGTATCAAGGATCAACAAGCGAGATCACATCAAATGAAACAGCTTCTACCCAGAAAAAGAAGCAACCAACGGAGTAAAGAGACAACCTACAGAATTGGAAAACATTTTTGCTAGATATTCCTCAGAGGATTAATATCTAGAATATATACAGAACTAAAAATAATTAAATCCTCCAAAATAAGAGACCTATTCAGAAAATGGACAAGTGAAATTAATAGATACTTCTCAGAAGAAGTAGTAATGACCAATAAATACATGAAGAAATGTTCAACATTGCTGGTCATTCAAGAAATGCAATGTAAAATCACACTGAGATTCCATCTTCCCCAGAAAGAATTACTATTATCAAGAAATCAAATGCTGGCGAGGCTGCAGGGAAAAAGGAACCCTTCTACATTGCTGATGGGAATGTAAACTAGTACAGCCACTATGGAAATCAGTATGAAGATGTCTCAGAAAACTAAAACTGAAAATTCCATTTGATTCAGCTATTCTCCTTCTAAGGATCTTCCCCCAAAAGTTAAAGACATAAAAAATGTTAAAGGCATTATATAACAGTGATACATGCACACCTATGTTTATAGCAGCACAACTCATAATAGCTAAATCTTGGGAAGTGGCCTATATGTCCATCATCAGATAAATGGATAAACAAATGTGGTATGTATATACAATGGAGTATTACTCTGCTATAAAGAAGAATAAACTTGAGTCATTTTCAGGAAGATGGATGCTCCTTGAGACCATAATGTTAAGTGAAATAAATTAGACACACAAACTTAAATATTGCATAGTCTTTCTTATATGAAAAACCCAAAATATAAATGAAGAGCAAAATAAAAGATAGATAATAGAAAGCAGGGAGATAGATCAAGAGATGGAGAGAGGGGAAAGGGAAGACAGGGGAGGGGATAAAAAATTATTAAAATGTCTTATGTACGTGTACCAACTCCCCACAAAGAATGTCATCATTATGTATTGCAAACATGTACTAATAAAATATTAAAAAATAAAGTTATAAAATATGTTTAGACTTAATAGTGTTTAGTCTGTAGGTATCTTTTTACCAAAGCTACAACTAGGATAGTGGTGAATACCTACATAATTTAAATTAGTTATTTATCCATTTATTCAGCAAACTTTCATTGACAACCCACTATTTTTAGGCACATTGTTAGGCATTTGGAATAAAGCAGTGAACAAGTAAGACAGGGTCATTTCTGTGTGGAATCTCTAACCTAGGGGGCAAAAAGCTTTCTTCAGCACCTTGGATTGTTTAAAAAAATGTGAGAGTTCTAACTAATATTGGTGAAACTGCTGGAAAGTTTAAAAATGTTTGGTAGACATCCAAAGTTTTTATTGGTATAATAAAGTCATATCCTTGGCATGTTACCCACAAAGAAAAGAGATACTTTCTTTACAAATAAAATGAGATATACTAAGACACCACTCTATATCCAGTGTGATGATATAACCAGCCCTTTAAATTCAACTTTGAAGTAAAACAAAGAGCTCTTTTATTTTCTCTGTTTTAGTTGTGACTTTGAAACCACTCTTTCATTAACTTGAAATTGGAGGCATAATTACATTAAACAACACAGTTGAAAACAAGTTGTTATTCAACAGAGACCTAATTATTATTATTAATTAATTTATTTATTTTTTTGGTACTGGGGATCGAACTCGGGTCCCTGTGCTTGAGAGGCAGGAGGCAGAACCACTGAGCTAAATCCCTGGCCCAACCAATGATTATTGAAGATGGTTATACATTCAAGAATATTTTTAGGGTCCATTAATTACCATGTCTAAAAAGCATACTGATTTCTTCTATTTTCCAAATATATATGTATATTCAAATTTACCTCTTAGTGTTAAGTAATTGCAAAATATATACAATTAAATAAAAAATTAACAAAACCCTGAAATTCAAAGGAGCTTGAAAGATAATTTAGGATAGCCTCTCTTACTGTATGAAAATGCTCTCAGCCTGTTTTCCAATACTTTTGGTGATGGAAAATGTCAAATTATAGACCAGTAGTCACAGGAATATAATAAAAGGTGAGAACTTACTTGTCATGATGATAGGAGTGGTAGTACCTGTGGAAAATTGTATCTATGTCAGTAAAATGTTTTCCCCTACTTATCATTCTGGCCTGCTAAGACTTGTCACTTCAGGCCAGTTTCTGCCTATCAGTGTCCAGTGTTTTATCTTCCCAGTAAATTTTGGCATTGCAGTAAGGGTTTTTTGTGCAGGGACAGTTATGGGGAAGAAGGGTTATCCTTGTGTTTTCCAGGCTGGTCCCAAACTGCTGGCTCCAAGTGATCCTTCTGCCTTAGCCTCCCAAGTACCTGGATCTACAGGCACATACCACTATGCCAGACTCTAAAGTCTTTTAGTTTTCTAAATCTGTAATTAACATTATAGCATATAGTTTTAACTACAAGTGCCTATCTATCTCCAAGGTTTCTTTATTACTTGATACTGACTTCCTCTAGAAGGCATGACCTGAGAGGGAGAGTAAGCATTAATCTAATCATGGATGTGACATTCCATCATACCTGCTGTATTTCATTTGTTAGAAATGAATCAGTAAGTCTGGCCCACATTTCAGGAGGAGTGGGTTACCCAAGGGCTTGACTATCAGGAGGCAGAGTAAGACACATCATAAACAAATATAGGTAATAAGTTCTGTTAAGAAAAATGTTGTCTAAGAATATCTAAACTATAGTTGAAGCTTGGAGTATTATTAGATAGCAAGCTAACTACCCTTCAAGAATATAGGTGAGCTGGGCATGGTGGCACACATCTGTAATTCTAGCACCCTGGAGAGCTGAGGCAAGAGGATAGTAAGTTCAAGCCCAGCCTAGGTGACTTAGGAACAACCCTATCTCACAAAATTTTATAAAGGCCTGAGGATATAGCTCAATGCAAAGGCCCTGCATTCAATTCCCAGTACAAAAAAAAGTGAAATATTTTTTCAGAAAAATAGAAATTTACCATACACTGATCATTGCTCAAGAACCTCTAAGTAGAAAAATGAATCCAGAAGGAAGGAGTGGATGCATAAAGCAATATTACAGTATATAAATTCAGCTATAGCTGTCTTTCTAAATGCACTTTAATGTTTTCAATTATAAGCAACTAATTTTTGGTAATGGAAATGATTATCTTCTATTTGTTTTCATACTTTTGCATTTTTAACTTGAGAGTACAAATAGGTAAAGAAAGTGCATTCACTAAATAGTGACTAGTACTCTGATGCTAATGATTTAGAAGTATAACAATAGTATCGATTGAGCTTTTACTCTCTACTAGATATATTATGTTAATCAGTGTACATCTATTATCTCATTGACTCTTCAGTAATTCTGTGAGATAGGCACTATTGTTATTTCTATTTTACTAATGAAAAAATTGGTGTAATAAAAGCTGTGTAATTCTTTGGTGATAACTAACACTTTTTTTTTTCTTTGTACTGGGGATTGAAGCCAGGGCCTTCACACTGAGATGCATCTCCAGCCTTTCTAATTTTTTTTTAAGACAGGGTCTCGCTAAGTTGCCCAGGCTGGGCTTGAACTTGCTATCTTCCTGCCTCAGTCTCTCAGGGTGCTACCTGACTATACACAGACATCACTGATTTTTAAGTAGGGCAGCCAGGATAACACCAGCCAAAACAAGAATCAAGGAAGGTCTCACACTACATCTCATGCTTTTTTTTTTTTTTGGTACCGGGGATTGAACTCGAGTTCTTGTGCTTGCAAGGCAGGTGGCGGAACCACTGAGCTAAAATCCCTGGCCCGCTTTTTTTTTTTTTTTTTGAGACAGGGTCTCACTATGTAGTCCAGACTGGCCTTGAACTTACTATGTAGCTCAGGCTGACTTCGAACTCAGGGCGATCTTCCTGCCTCAGCCTCTGAGTACTGAGATTACAGGCAAGCGCCACCACGCCTGACGACCTCATACTTTTAACTGCTACACTGCTTTCTCTCATATTCCCAGCCTTGATTATTTTGATAAAATATTTATTGAAGTGCTAAATTAAACCACACTCCTCTTGAAAATAATGAAAATTATACCTTACTGGATATAATACTATAGAACTTTATAAATGGAAGAGGTCATAATTAGCTATTTCAGCTTCTTTATTTTATAAGTGAGGAAAAGAAGGCCCAAACAGGTTAATTGACTTGTCCAAGGTTGTCCAGGGAGAGAGAGCAAAATGGAGAAAACAGATCGCTCAACACCAGTGTTATTGTTATTGCTTGTAGAATCTGAGAACTGGCCTCAGAAAAGGTCAAGGTTCAAGAGCTATTCCTTTGAACAGATACATAATTCTGACAAGTAGCAGACAGACTGAAGAAAGATTTAGGTGGAAAACTGGCAACTGTTGAACACTGATGGGAGATGGGAGGTAAGGGAAGAAGGGTTTGGCAGTTGAATATGCACTGATTTGGGCAACACAGGAGATGAATCAGATCTGAGGGAAAGGATGATTATTTGGGACATGTGGAACCTGGGAGGCAGTGGATCATACAAGAGCTGATCATTGGACAGCTGGCTCTGTGGTGAGAGATAGCTGGCTTTGGAAATTGTTGGCATGTGGCCCAAGAGGAGGAGAGTCTGGGATAGCATGCTGCCTGGTGCTTTGAGAGTAACAAATAAACATTTATAAATTCATTTAGTTGACCAATAGCTGTATTTCTTTTAAAATAATTGCATAATAAGCATTCCTTATTCAGTAATTGAAACATCATGAAGCAAATACAAGTTTCTGATTGCTTTGGGGAAGATAATTCTTTTTCTATTACAAAAGTTGGGAAGTGGAGTTCTTTGTGTACTAGCCTTTCCTCTCCCCTCCCCCTTTTAAAGCTACATAATAAACACACACTTAGAACATCCAAAAGATATCAAAGTATAGAGAGTAAAAAGTTAATCAATATTATCTTTCTTCTCACCCTCTCTCCACCCAAGACCTTTTAAAATGACTTTCCATTTATTTTCCCTAAGAGAAGTTGTGTTCTGAGCTAAGTTTAAGCTTGAAATTAGAGAATGTGATTCCTCATTCTTTTCACCTCATGGTCCCCATAGATAAGTAATATTAAAGTTCAGTGACTGTCTCCCCAGGAGAGGAGCTTGTCTTTGCCCTTACTGGTAGGCAGCTTCCTAGTTAGTGGAGAGTTGAAACCCTACCTTATGAACTTTGGGATGTGCTACTGTAGCTTAACAGATGCAGAGGACAGAGCTCGCATTTCCAGGATATAGAAAATCATTGGTGTGTTAATTCATGTGTCCCACTTCAGTGGGACATCTAGGAGTTGTGAAGTGTCTTTGATGATGCACAGAACTTTGTAGTGTTTTTACTTACACCAGCCTCTAACTGATCAAAGTAATTATCTTTAGGGAATGTTAGTGAGTTGCCATAAATCGCCTATTTTATTAGATTTCTTATTTGCCCAGTTTTATTGTATGCAATGGACTTAAGTTTCTAGAGTCCATATTTGGCCATACTTTAGATATAGGTTTTATTAGACACATTCAAAGCCTAATTGGGTCTAATGGACCTCTGAAAGTTTTAAGGCTTTCCTGCTTAAAATTCTTATGCATAAAAATATGCGCTTGAAAAGATTATTCTTTGGTAGGGAGGATGAGGAGAAAAATTATGTTATTGCCTGTGGTGTTTGCAGTATGCCACAAGATCTAGAATTTAAATGAAAGATTATTTCAGAGTAAAAGCACAGAAAAGATATTTAGCATTTAAAAAAATATTTTGTTGGTCTGTTTCTCTTCTGATTTTCCCCATCTTGGTAAAATGATACCTTCATGGACTTAATTGTTAAAGTCAGAAACTTGAAATTCACCCTTAACAACTTTGTCTCTCACATACAGTCTTCTAGAAGGCCTGCTAAGTCTACCTCCAACACATACAGAAAACCCATCTCCACTGCCAGCACTCTTAATGTAGGACTAATGCAGAACTTCTGTAATAGCCTTCAGCCTTCTCTTTTCTGCTGCTACTCTTTTTCTACTCTCATGCATTCTACTCTTCAGCCAGAAATGTCTTTTTGGAAATCTTGGTCAACTATGTCAGTGCCCTGCTTAAAACTCTAAAATGACTTCCTTTTGCACTGAGAATAAATGTTTAAATCTCCTAACTCTGTCTTCAAGGTTATGTATCACATGGCCTTATACTAATAAACCTTGTTTTGAGTACTCTTCTGTTGAGTACCATCAATTCAGTTTCTGGAGATCATCCATTTATTTGAACCTAACTTTCTCTGTAAGCATATAAATTTAAATAACATCTATGTTGCCTCTACAAGTAAGAGCAGACTTTAAGTCTATATGTACTTCTTTTTCCCTACTCTTTTGATTTCTGGTTTTGTTTCAAAGTTTCATACTGATTTTCTGTATTATACCTCTTCTAAGAATTCTTATTAACAGTTCAGTTTCACCTCACATCTATTTTATCAGTAATTATAGAGCTTGAACTGTTTTACTTCTTTCTTTGTTTAGTATTGCTCCTTGTATCCCAAGTCATCTTTTATCTTGTGGATTTAAATTTAATTCGCTACAATACAGGTTTGAATTTCTTCCTCCTACTCAAAATACATGGTAATAAAATTCATAGTGCGCTTCTATGCCCCCCCATTAACTTTATTTTGCCTTGATACTTAAGTATTAGTTTTAAAAACAGAATTCTTTGTTTAAACTCATTTTTCTTTTAAACATTGTAGCAATTGCTTCATTTGTGTTTTTACATCTGTGTTACAGATGAGACTGTTACAAATGCAGTTTTCAATTTGTTATAGTTAGCTAGTTTCCCTTTCCCACAATTTTAGATTGTAGGATTCTCTTTATTTTTGTAATTTAAAAATTTTGCTAGGTTGTATGTAAGTATTTCCTTTAGTATTTGTATTAGGTTTCCCACTGCTATGACATAATACCTGACACCCATAGTTTAAAGGAGATGTTTAGTTTGCCTCTTGGTTTTAGGGGATTCATTCCCTGATTGGCTGGCTCCAAGGCAGAAACTTCGTGACAAAAGGGTGTGACAGAGCAAAGCTGCTTAGTTAATGGTGGCTGGGAATCAGAGCAGAACAGTACCAGAGGAAAAGGTGAGGAACCTAGATACGGATCCCAAAATCAAACCTCCATGATCCACCCATACACACTCAGAAGTGTGTTTTACTAATGCCTTGAGCAGTTCCCGATCTGACAAATCAGCTTAACCATCATAGTATTGTTCTAAGCCACTTGGCATACTCTTTCAACCTAACACTTAGGTCTCTCTCTCTCTGTTTTTAAATTTTTTTGGTACTGGGGATCGAACTTGGGCCTTGGGCTTGCGAGGAACGTGGTGGAACCACTGAGCCAAATCCCCAGCTCCCAGGTCTCTCTTTAATAGAAATTTGGTCCCAGTATTTTTTTCCTTTTACTTTCTCCTTGTTCTAAAAAAGTTAGACATATGTTAGATATAAATTAGATTGTCTAGATTTTATTCACCTTCCCCTCTCGTATTTTCTAGCTCTTGGTTTGAGAGAATTCATCTGTTCAGTCTTCCAAATCATTGCTTGTACCTTTGGTCATGTTCCTTTTTGCTATTCAGATCTCTGTTGAGGCCTTTAAAATTTTTTTTGTAGTTTTATTTATTACCTGCTAGCAACTTTTTGGTATTGCCCCCACTTAGTATCTTCATAGATTTTTGAAATGGTACCTTCATAGATCTTTCAGAGAATACTAACATTGTTTTCTGCTTTCTTTGTTAACTGTTTCCTCTGGACCTGGTTCCTCTGTTCAATTTCGTGTCACTTTTGAATATGTTGTCTTTCTTAGTACTTGTTCTTAGTTGGGAATAAATGTTTAAATCTCCTGTCTTCAATGCTATGTATCTCATGGCCTTTTACTAATTAACCTCATCTTGAGCCCTCTTCTGTTCAATACCATCAATTCAGTTCCTAGAGGAGATCATGCATTTACTTGAACCTAACTTTATAAGCATATAGATTTAAATAGCATCTATGTTTACTTTTGTTTTTTTGTACTGGGGATTGAACTTGGGTCCTTGTGCTTGAGCAGCAGGCAGTGAAAGCACTGAGCTAAATCCCCGGCCCTATGTTCACATTTTAAAATGAGGATCCAGATCAGTGTTTTTCAGTCCTAAAGGTATATTAAATTATCTAGAGAGCATTCAAATACAAATGCCTGGACCCATTTCCTCTTATAAATGCTGATTCAATTGAATTGTGGTGGTGCCTAAGCAACTGGGTTTTTAAGACTACCTAGATAATTTTTATGTGCAGCCAGGGTGAGAACTTGGTTGTACTGTATAATCAGAGTGGTAACTAGGGTAGGCTCTGTCAGCCCATGTGAGTATTATTGTTCTTTGAAAAGTAAATTCAGAGGGCTGGGGATGTGGCTCAGCGGTGCTGCACCTGCCTGGCAAGTGCAAGGTCCTGTGTTCGATCCCCAGTACCACACGCGCACACACACACACACACACACACACACACACATACACATATTCAGAGCTGGGGATGTAGTTCAGGGGTAGATTACACGCTTGCACAGCATGTATAAGACACTAGAGCCACTAGCTTCACTAGTCACTGCCACACCAAACAAGTCAGAAATTCAAAGTATAGGAGCCCCAGTGCTGCTAAATACTGGGTTGAGAAGTAGCTCACTTCTGGGTGGGTATGTGCATTGTCATTTGTAGTGCCGTTCCTTCCTTCTCTAGCCCTAGCATCTACATGGGTGGTCCTCTACAGCTGATACCCCTTCCTTACAGAGAACCATTCTCACATCTTAATCTTTTTGAGAACATTGGAGAATGCAGCTGTTTCCCAGACCTTTAATTATTCTCCAGACAATACATGGCTCACTTGTACTTCCACATTCAGAGCTTCTACTGTCTCTGAATTTGGGTTTGTTTTCCCTCAGGCACATTAACATTTAGAAGTCCCTTCTTTTGCTTGGTTCTAATCGAAGCATGGTTACATGGTTAGCACTGCCATGTGTCAGTTCCAATGGCTTTTTCACCTTAGAAATCTTCACACTGTTTTCCTGTTGATATCTTTCTAGTTTATCCTGTGCTACTATGTGCTACTTATCATTACTTTTATATTTTTATAATATATATTATTACTCTTATAATAGTCTTTTATATTAATCATTTTAAGAGAAAAGAGAAGTATATTTTAATGGTTCATTGTTTATGATGAACTAAAAGTCCCCACTTTTTGGGTGCTTCTGAAAAGTATCAGACATCCAAGGAATTGAGCAGAGCATTCACAGAAAATGAACTCCAGGTGGTTTAATCAAATAAAATGCATTTAAAGTTGTAAGATACTATTTTTCTCTTATCAAATTAGCAAATGTGTATGGGTTGGGGAGGTTATGGTGGAGACTGTATGAGGGGTGGCAAATGTGAGAGACAGAAAATGAGAAATTGAATGCTAGAAAGGGTGTATAATACATTCTTACATACTTCTTATGAAATACAAAGTGGCACAACTCACAATGCAGTAGAGCAATATGGACCTTACACACATTCATATTCTTTGACCTAGGAATTCAAATTCTGGCCGTGTATCCTAAGGAAGTAATCATGGGTGAAGACAGTAAATTATACACAAAGATGATATAAAGTAAACAAAACAAAACAAAACTAAACACATTCAGATGCCTGACAGTGGGTAATTTTTAAATTATGATAAATCCAAGCAGCTAGCAAAATTCAACAAAGTGACACTAATAAAAGTAAATGTTTAAAAAGATTTTACTGACAGAGAAGACACTCATGTCATGATGCCAGGTGAAAAATCATATCTAGATTATCAATTTTATGAGAAAACATGGGAAAAATTAGCAGACATGGATGTTATGATTTGAATTGAGTTTTCCCCCATTGTCTTTCAGTGCTCTGTTATTTTCCATGTTTCTACAATAAGTGTATTATGATCAGGAATGGAAAATGAGTACTATTTTTTAAAGTGCCAGCCTGTCCCACAGAGAAAATGTGAATGGCCAACAATTACATGAAAATGTTTAACAATGGTAGCAAAATGCTCTATAATATGGAAATGTTGTTACATATACCTAAGTGAAAGAAGACACTAGTATATGCAGTATGATCTTATTTGGGTTAAAATTTTGTGTGTGAGTGTGCATGTGTACATGTACATAATGTCGATAGTGCTTATCTCTGGGTAGTAGATATTTTGGGGATGACACTTAATTTTATTTATGGTTATGATTTTGACTATCTTGAGTCTCCTTCTGTAGTCTTATAGACACATCAGTATTTTCCATTTTGCCCATATTGACTCTGTATGACTCTCAGGAAATTTCCTCACATTAAAATTATAGATTTCCATTGTCTACAATGTACTTTCTGCTTTTAAGACATGCTAAAGGTTTTTTAAATTCTCCCTCAGTACAGGGGATGGAAGCCAGGGCTTGTGCATTGAGCTACATACCCAGCCCTTTTTTTATTTCTTTTTTTTTTTTTTGCTTAAATTCTTTTATTGATAAGTTTTAGGTATACAGTATATTTACATTTATCATTGGGTGCTTGTACCTGTACATGATGTATCTTGGATCTTATTTTTTCCCCATTACCTGTGCGCTCTTCCCCCCCTCTACCCTTCCCTATTTACATAGACTATGTTTCCATTTTTTTCTTTTCTCATAATTTTACCTTTCCATTCTTTCCTTTCCTCATCTCCTCCCACTTCCCTTACCCCTTTGGACCTTTTCTTCCTATTTCAAATGATCAGTTATTCATTTTAATCCTTATTTAAACTTTCAATTTCTCACACTAGAGTAACTATTCAGTATTTACACATGTGTGTCCTATTTATTTCACTTAAGAGTATGGCCTCAATATGCATCCATTTAGCTATAAATGTCTCTAGTTTATCATTCTTTATGGCTGAGTAGTACTCCATTAAAAAAAAACCAACGTCTTTATCCCGTTTCCAGTTGATGGGCACTTGGGCTGTTTCCAAGCTTTAGTTATTACAAACTGCTGCTATGAACATGGGTGCACATATATCACTGTGGTATGATTCTTGTAATTCTTTGGGAAAGATACCCAGCAGGGGAATAGCTGGGTCAAATGGGACCTCTAGACCTAGTTCTTTGAGGTATCTCCCTACTGATTTCCACAGTGGTTGCACCAGTCTGCACTCCCACCAACAATGGAGAAGGGTTCCTTTCTCCCCACATGCCCACCAGCATTTGTTATTGGTTGATTTCTTGATAGCAGCCATTCTTTGTGGGGTGAGGTGGAATCTCAGTGTTGTTTTCATCTACATCTCTAGAATGATCAGTGATGTTGAACATTTTTTCATATGTTTATTTGCTGCTTTTACTTCTTTGTCTGAGAAATGTCCGTTCATTTCAGATGCCCATTTTTGAATTGGGTCTTTGAATTTGGGGGGGGTCTGATTTTTTTCAATTCTTTATATATTCTAGATAGTAGTCCTTTGTCTGAGGTACAGCTGCTAAATTTCTTTTCCCACATTGTAGGTTTTCCCTTAGCTCTGTTGGTGGTTTTTCTTGTAGTGCAGAAGCTTTTTAATAAGATGAAGTCCCAGTTGTTGATTCTTTGTGCTAGTTCCTGTGCTACTGAGGTTTTGTTCATAAAGTCTTTTCCTATGCCAATGTCTTCAAGAGTTCTACTTAACTTATTTTCCAGCAAGTTTAGTGTTTCTGTTTTAATATTTAGATCTTTAATCCACTTTGATCTTAGTTTAGTGCATGGATAGATATGGGTCTAGTTTTAATCTTTGGCAGGTTGAAATCCAGTTTTTCCAACACCATTTATTAAAGAGGCTATCTTTCCTCTAGTGAGGATGGTTGGCTCCTTTGTCAAAGATGAGGTGGCTGAGTATGTCTTGAGTTGTTTCTGCGTCTTCTAATCTATTCCGCTGATCCTCGGGTCTGTTTCTTTGCCAGTACCATGCTGTTTTTATCACAGTAGCTTTGTAGCATAGTTTCAAGTTAGGGATTGTGATACACTCTGCCATGTCTGTGTTGCTTAGAATTGCTTTTGCTATTCTAGGTCTCTTCTGGTTCCAAATGAATTTTTGGATTGTTTTCTCTAGTTCTGTGAAGTATATTGTTGGAATTTCAATTGGCATTGCATTAAATATATATAGTAGTTTTGAAAATATGGCCATTATCACTTTATTGGTCCTCCCTACCCAGGAACAAGGGATGTCTTTCCATTTTCTTATATCCTCTTCAATCTCTTTTTTCAGAGTGCTGTAGTTTTCAGTATACAGGTCTTTTGCTTCCTTTGTTAGATTGATTCCTAGATATTTCATTTTTTTGGATGCTATTGTAAAAGGAATTATTTCCCTAATTTCTCTCTCAGTGAGTCTGTTATTTGTGTATAAGAAAGCTATTATTTTTTTAGTGTTGATCTTGTATCCAGCTATTCTACTGAATCTGTCATTTAAGTCTAGAAGTCTTTTGGTGGAGTTTTTTGGGTCTTCTATGTAAGGTATCATATATCAGCAAATAATGACAGTTTAACTTCTTCCTTTCCTATCTTTATTCCTTTTATTGGTTTCTCTTTTCTAATTGCTGTGGCTAATGTTTCCAGAACTATATTGAACAGGAGTGGTAATAGTGGGCATCCTTGTCTTATTCCTGATTTTAGTGTGATAGTTTTCAGTTTTTGACCTTTTAGTATGATGTTGGCTGTTGGTTTTTCATAGATAGCCTTAATCAGGTTGAGATAAAGACCTTCTATTCCATTTTTAGGTAGGGTTTTTATCATGAAGGGGGTTGGATTTTGTTGAATGCTTTTTCTGCATCTATTGAGATGATCATATAGTTTTTGTCCTTGTCTCTGTTAATATAGTGTATTACATTTATTGATTTACATATGTTGAACCATCCTTGCATCCCCAGGATAAATCCAACTTGGTCAGGGTTTATGATCTTCTTGATGACCCTCTGTATTCTGTTTTCCAGTATCTTGTTGAGTATTTTTTCATCTATGTTCATTAGGGAGATTGGCCTGTAGTTCTCTTTTGTGGGTCAAGTCTTTCTCTGGTTTTGGAATCAAAGTAACACTTGCTTCCAGGAATGAATTTGGAAGCCTTGCTTCCCTTTCAATTTCCTTGATGAGTTTAAAGAGTAATGGTGATAGTTCTTCTTTAAATGTCTTGTAGAATTCAGCAGTGAAGCCGTCAGGACCTGGGCTTTTCTTTGTTGGTAAATATTTAATTACGTTTTCATTAACCACAATTCTGTCTTCTAAATCTGATATTCTATCTTCACATTCCCTTTATCTGCTGTATATACTTTCAATGGAGTTTTTAATCTCCTGGATATCTGTTTGAATCTGTTTCATGGATTCCATTTCTTTCTTATGCTGGGCATTCATGGATTCCAGCATGTTTCTGAGCTCATCTAT
The DNA here is from genome assembly GCF_053883595.1 of Heterocephalus glaber. NCBI lineage: Eukaryota > Metazoa > Chordata > Mammalia > Rodentia > Bathyergidae > Heterocephalus > Heterocephalus glaber. The sequence continues at coordinate 31,969,761 of NW_028258330.1, read as the reverse complement.
TTTTTTTATCTGTTTCTGTTCTAGAGTCTCTAATCATGTCTTTCACTCTGCTCACCATCTCTGTAGTTATCGGGGAGATTATTTCTGATTTGAATTTTTCTAGAGCCTCATTTATCTGTTTTGTTACTTCCTGTGGTATCAGTTCAGGGTGTCCAGGTGGTTGATTTTCAGACTTTTCCACCGTGTTTCCCCCAGAATTTGCATTTTGTGGGGTGGAAGTCTGAGTTTGTGCCTTGCTTAAAAGTCTTCTCATTTTTGTTTTTGGTATTGTCCTTGGTTTAGTTCCTGGGTTGATACTCCAAAGTTGCTTATTGTAAGTATCTTTGTTACTTGCACTTAGAACCCTTATAGAATGATTGCTTCTCAGAGGTGTCTTCCAGATATAGCTGGTCTTTAGGTTTTGAGTCTCTAATGGCTCTGAGGCTATCTCATTTTCATTATACCAGGAAGGACAACTGACTAGATCAATCACAACATCTTAGCCCAAGTGATACAAACAGCAGCACCATAGCCTCAAGTACCTTTTAGAAAATGACAATTTGTGGTAGTTATTAATCTATCACCTTTAACTGTGTGAATTAAGTCAAAATCGAGGACCCAACATATGTTTATGGTGAATAAACTCTTCAATATAGCAACTTTACCCTTTGGGATGGGGAGTTAGAAGGAGTTGGGGAGGAAGGGATAGGTAGGTAGAAGGATAGGGGAAGGTTAGCAGTGAGGCCAGAGGACACAGGCAAGAGAAAGAAAAATAAAGAAGAAATATGAATTAGGGCCAGAACAGGAACACGAAGGAAGATGAAGAACAATGTGGGAAAGCAAGGGGGGGGGGGAGAGAAGAGAGAGAGAGAGAGAGGAGAAAAGAAAGACAAAAATAAAAATTTGAAAAGAGTAGAAAAAAATAAAACTTAAAAATAAGAGCAAAAAAATACTAATAATAATTTTAAAAATAACAAATAAAAGATAAAAATGAAGGACTTCCTTCAAGATTTGTCTCTACTGTCACAATAGACAATGTGGGCAGCAGTGTGCAGATATAAGTCAATGAGTCTTAGCAAGCCAGTTGCAGACCTGTGAAATTCAGGCAGATTCCTGGCTGAAAGTCCCAAGTTGGGCTCCCTGTCCTCCTGCAGGGTTAAACTCTGCAAAGCTGTACTGCAGGTTCCAGCTGCCCTTCCCATGAAGATAGTCCAGGTTCCCATGGGAGGTGATGTTCTCTCCAATCTACCAAGTACTGTGGTCTTATGTGCCTTTATTGCAGAGATTCTCTTCAGTTTTCCAGTGGGCTTCAGTTTTCATCAAATAGCCTGAGAGAGGGCCTCTATCTGTTGTTCACTTCTGCAGCTCAGGACAGTGGCCTTTATGCGCCCCTGTAGTGTGGAACCAGGTAGTGACAGAGCCAGGTGGGGCTGGGGGAGCTGCTTGCCGGTGGGTGTGCTGAGGGGTCCTCACTGTCTTGGTGGTTGCAGGTGGGTATGGCGAGCCGGACGGAGCAGGGCTCCAGTCAGCCAGGAGCTACCCAGCCCACACACCTCTATTTCTTATTTTAAGACAGTGTCTAATTTATTTGCTAAGTTGCCTAGGCTAGTCTCAAGTATGTGATCTTCTTGCCTCAGCCTCCCAAAGTACTGAGCTTACATGTATGAGTTACTACACCTAGCTGACGTGCTGAAGATAATTCAACATACAGGTTAGAGTAAGAGAAACTTGAGGGAATTCTCTATGTAAATTAAGTATTAAGATTTGGTTAAATTCATTGATATGTTCCTATACAACTTTAAAGAGATTTATCCTTTGTTTGAAGAGGTATATTTGAATACATTGAGTATCTTACCTCTTTTGCAGAATGTTAGTCACATAGATGCAATATGATAGAAAATTGCCTCTATGTCATTTAAAATAGACTTTAAAACTTTTTTCTTTCTTCTTTTTTGTGGTATAGGGGATTGAATCCAGGGCCTGCTACATACTAGGCTCTACCACTTATTTACATACCTAGCTCTTAAACTTTGGGGTTTTTTTGGTACCAGGAATCGAACTCAGGACCTTGCGCCTCCGAGGCAGGCAGTGGAACCACTGAGCTAAAACTCTGGCCACCTAGCTCTTAAACTTTTAAATTTTAAAATAATTGATGTCTAATTTACGTATGGCAAAAGATACAGATTCTAAGTGTATAGTTCAATAAGTTTTAGAAATGTTTACATTGATATAAACACACACTAAGCCATACATAGAGTATTTTTGTCAACCTGGAAAAGTTCTTTCATGCACCGTATTGTCATTTTTCATCATTCAAAGGTATTCTCTTTTCTGATTGTTACTATCATATTTTAACATTTCTAGAACTCCATCAAACAAAATCATATACTCTTTTATGTCTAGCTTTATTTGCTCAACATGATTTTCAGATCTATCCACTTGTGTATTAGGTAACTATTCTTTTTTATTGCTGAGTAATACTCTACTGTATGATTACAGCAATTTGTTTATCCATTTTTATGTTGACAAATTCATAGCCAGACATGTGTCCAGATTTTGGCTATTTTAAAATTGAGGCTGATTAGTTTGTAGCTATGTTATAAATCTTGGCATGACTTCTTCTTCCCTTTTATTGACTAGCAGAGATTGCAAACCAGCCCTTAAATGCCTGGTTTCCAGAAGCTTGTTACGTCCTAGTTAGGACCATCACTGAGAAATCAGAGAACAACACTGAAGCAGGCCTGCCAAATCCCACGTGGGAACATCAGCAGTTCTGCTCTTAGGTACAGAATGGCAGGGGTGTAAATTAACTGAAAGCCCCTTTTACAGAAACAAAAGAAAGGATAAGAGGAAAGGAAAAATGGCTAAGTGTCAAGAGAACTCAGAGTACCCAGTCAGGGCCCAGGAGAGCCACCACCACATAGCCTCAAATCATGCAGTTGTTTTGGGATGAGGCAGTTACTGAGAATGCTGAGCCCTGAGTGTACTGAGAGTTAAGCAGGCATTTCCAGCTGCCAGACAGACAGCCCTGCAGTGGTTATTCCCAGAATACTGATCTGGGCCCCTTCTGCTGGGCCTTCTGGGCTGAGGAGCAGTATTATGCACCTGATAATATTTTATATGTGGCCCCTGTCTGCTCTTTCAGCACAAGCTAATAAAAAACCCAGACTCTTGACTCTTGGAGTAGGGGGCACATACTTCATGACTTTGCTGGGGGATATTCTCAAAGGAACCACAGACTGAATTCTGAGTGTTGGGTTTGAGAGACGCAGGATAGCTCTCTCTGTGACAGACTAGAACACAGAAAACACTCTACTCCCCATTTCTTATGCAGTTTATTTCCCTCTGTGCTATCACTAGCAACCAAAGAGAATGTGGCCTTTACCCTGTTTCCTCAGGCATTGTCCTTTTATCCCACTCCTGAATCTTGATACTCAGTTGAAGTGAAATGAGTGCAGTGGAGCTGAGGAAATGTGGAGAGAGAAGTACGAAGTTAAACTCTCTTAGAGGATGGGAAATTACATGATCCCATTAGGCAGTGGAAGTATCATAAAAGAAGCCCTTTCCACCTGTGATAGTAGAAGGGCTTTCTGGTTCTGGAAGAATTTTTGGCAAAACTTATGCCATGAGAATTATGGATGTTATTCTGACCAGCCTTGCTCATACTTGTGCTGCAGGGATTCTCTCACCACTTAGTATGGGATTCAGTCAGCAAATATTTATATATATATATATATATATATATATATATATATATATATATATCCTAACTCAACTCTTCTTATCCTGGGTATGTTGTCTGGTTTTGCCTCTTTGAGTCAGGTCTTTACCTGGTTATTCAGGTTCTCAATTTTTCCTAGGCCTATTTTTAAACTTTACTTCTTTCCCTTTATTATTTTCCCTTTATGATTAGTACCTATTAATTTTATAAAATATTGGAGTTCAGTGCATATATTTTGATCATATCCATCCCTCCTTATGTCTTACTCTTTTCAACTTAAAGTTTCTGGTAAAAAACAAGAAATAAAAATAGACTTAGAATTACTAAATATGCATTAGCTAACATTCCCTGCCAAAGCACTGACTCCAAGCACCTGCCAGAAGATATTTTTATAGCATTTGGTTTCATTATATATTACAGAATACATGGGATTGGATTTCTTTTTCCCAGAATTTGTTTGCTGTTTGTTTATTTCAACACTAGATAGTATTTTCTGATTGAAGTTATTTATGGGCAATTTAATTCTTAAAACCTTTTCTGATTGCTGGATCATCTTGTACCATGAGTCTTACATGGTTCATACATTGAGTGGAAGTGTAAACTGAAGCTTTGAAAAGTTGGCGTCAGACATGGGAACTGAACCAGTCACTGCTCCTCAGACTCACATCTGCTAGTCTCAAGTGACTTTTTTGCTTTTGGGGAATATATAATTTTCTTGAAATTGCTAGTCTTAGAAAGCTCCATAGTTATTTTTTCTAGGTTACTATGTAGTCTTCAGTTCTAATTTTGATGTGAGAGCAAAGATCAGATTGTGTCCAGCCCAAGGTATATTTATAACTTGAAGTGACTGTTCTCTCATAGACTTCTACTGAAATTTTTTTTAAAGAAAAGACTTTTAAAGTCCCCCCACCACACCGAATTATAGTTTAAGCTCTGACTACCCAAGCTTCTTTGAGCAAGATCTTTGGCAAAGTAGCTAATGTTTCATAATAAATTCTATGAGTGTTCCTGTTACCATTCTGTGAAGTCTGTTAAACAGTTTACTTTTTTTTTGGTACTGGGGATCCATCTCAGGTCCTTGCACTTGTGAGGCAGGTGGCAGAATCACTGAGCTAAATCCCTGGCCCTAAAGAGTTTACTCTTATCGGTGAACAAATATGGTTCATATCTATCAACCCCTCTGCTAGTAACTGATGATGATGAAACAGTTACAAATCAAAGAAATAAAAATTCTTGAGTTATAACCTTTCTTATTAACAAAAGGGAACAGTAAGACCCTGAATAATTAACACCCATTCCTGAGGTATAAATAATGGATTGTCCATGGCAAAAGTAAACTTTGTATTTGTGAATTACTCCATGGTGTTAGAAAATAAACATAGAAGTGGACAAAAATAAAGGAGGTTTAAAGATTACTTTAAACATTAACATTATGTCATAGAATGAAAAGATATCACATGTTCTTGGATTAAAAGACATAATATTATGAAGATGACAGTACTTCTTGGAGCAATCTAAAGATGCAGTGTAGTCTCTATCAAAATTCCAGTGGTCTTCTGTGCAGAAATGGAAATGCTGATTCTAAAATCCATATGCAATTGCAAATGACCCTAGACAAAACAATCTTAAAAATGAAAAATGAAGTTGGAAGACTCATGAATCTCACTTTCAAATTTTACTGCAAAGCTATCATCAAAACAATGTAGTACTGGGCTGGGAATTTAACTCAGTGGTTCCACCACCTGCCTTGCAAGTTCAAGGACCAGAGTTCGATCCCCGGTACCCAAAACAAAACAAAACAAAAAAACAATGTAGTACTGGCATAAGAATAGACAGATATATTGGTGGAATAAAATTGAGAGCCCAGAAACAGACCTATATATCTATGGTCAATTGATTTTTGAGAAAAATATGAAGACCACTCAATAGAGAAAGGATAATCTCTTCAACAAATGGTACAGGGATAACTGGATATCTATTGAAATTGGACCCCAACCTCACACCATTAACTAACATTAACTCAAAATGTGTCAAAGACCAAATCCTAAGAGCAAAATCTATAAAACTCTTAGAAGAAAGCATAAGGATAAATCTTCATTGCCTTGAATTTGGTAATGTGCTCTTAGAAATGACATCAAAACACAAGCAAAAAAAAAAAAAAGAAAAAGAAAAATATAGAGTAATGGCCTACATAAAAATTTAGGATAGTGGAGCCACACCCCATGGTGGACAATGACAGAGCCACATGTTGCCCCTGGCCAGCTCCACACCCATGGATTCCATGCCCTAGCTGTGGGTATCCACCAGCTCTGAGGCAGCCACATTTTGCTTGTCCTTGGCTGGGGCAGCAGAGTCTCAACTGTCTGATCTGAGTGTGGACAAGGCCAATGCCCAGGGAGAGAAGATAAGCCCTGGAGAGTTGGCAGAACTAGGGAAAAATTATGGACCTGGCCAGTAGCACGAGCCCCATGAAAAGCCCACAGGTGTTGTAAACTACAAAACCAGCTTGGGATCTTATCTTGAAAATGGCAGGCTACAGTGGGAGAAACTCAGTGTAGCACTTGCTATATTGCCAGTGTTTAACCAGGCACAATTTTGGGAAGGGGTTGTTTTAAGACTGAGCCACAGAACAACTCCTCTTCAGGGTTCCTAGTGTTACTCTCCCACAGTGATTGAGTGAGAGACAATTACAGGACACAGTTGCAGAGATGGTATGGGGTAGACATAGACCCCCCGAGAAGTTGAAGCTCAAGCAGGGAAGGACCTGTCCCTGCCCTCCATAGTAAGAAACCAGGCCTGGTCAGTGTGGTTTTCAGAGGCAGCTGAATCTGAAAGTGTTGGCATTAAGTCTAGCAATCTTTAATCCCCACCCTCTGTCCTACATCAAGCAGAGACCAACAGTCTAATTGCTTTTCCCATCTACCAGCATGAGCAAGGACATGCCTCCGCTTGGATGGTCTTGGGTGAATGAACAGAGGGGCTTCTGGAGCAGGAGGAGCATCTCACAAACCCGCAGACTATAAAACTAGGAAGAGAAAATTGTGGCTTGCTGGACTCCAAGATTGCAGATACTGGGGGAAAAAAAGTCATTTATTGAAAAATACAGAGGAATTTTTTATTTGACTCATTTTTTTTTTCTTTTTTCTTCATTTTGGGATGGGGTTGGATTTTTTTCTTTTTCTTTTCTCCTTTTCTTTTTTCTATTTTTTGGTACTGGGGATTGAACTCAGGTCCTTGCGCTTGTGCAGCAGGCAGTGAAACCACTGAGCTAAATCCCCAGCCCTTTTCTATTTTTTTTTTTGAGACAAGATCTTACTATGTAGTCCAAGCTGCCCTTAAACTCAGTATGTAGCTCAGGCTGGCCTCGAACTCGTGGTGATCCTCCTGCCTCCTGAGTTCTGGGATTATAGGCATGTGCCACCATGCTTAGCTCTTTTTCTTTTTTCCTTTATTTTCTATCTTTTCTTTTTCTTGTTTGTTCTCTTCTGTTACTTTTATTAATTTCCCTTTACTCAATAGGATTCCTTTTTTAGTTATTTTTATTAGAACATATTTGGATTACACAATGATTACATTCCATGTGAGGAGTTGGTACATGTACATAAAACATCTTAATTCTTTTTTTTCTTTTAATACCAGGGATTGAACTCAGGTCCTTGCACTTGCACAGCAGGTGGTGAAACCACAGAGCTAAATCCCCGGCCTTAATTCTTTTTTTATTCCCTTTCTCTCTCCTCATTCTCCCCTTTCTCCATTTCCCCTTCCCATTTGAACAAAATCTATCTTCCTTTTTCCTTTCTTTTATTTTGCTCTTTATATTTTGAGTTTTTCATATAAGAGTTTACCATGCAATATTTAAGCTTTGTGTCTGATTTATTTCACTTAACATTATGGTCTCAAGTACACCCATTTTCCTGCAAATGACTCAAGTTTCTTCATCTCCATCTCCTTCTCCTCCTTCTCCTTCTCCTTCTCTTTCTCCTTTTCCTTCTCCTTCTTCTTTTGGTACAAGGGATCAAACTCAGGACCTTGTGCTTGTGGTGCAGGTGCAGTGGCACTGAGCTACATCCCCGGCCTAAGTTTATTCTTCTTTATGGCAGAGTAGTACTCCATTATGTATAAATTCCACATTTTCTTTATTCATTTATCTGTTGATGGATATATAGTTCACTTTCAAGATTTAGTTATTATGAATTGTGTTATGATAGACAGGAATATACATGTATCACTGTAATATGTCTTTTTTTTTTTTTTTTTTGTATTGGGGATCGAATTCAGGTCATTGCGCTTGTGCAGCAGGTGGCGAAACCACTGAGCTAAATCCCCGGCCCCTGTAATATGTCTTTTAACTCTTTGGGGAAAAATCCATAGAAGGGGAACAACTGGATGAAATGGAATTTCCAGTTTTAGTTTTTTTGTTTTTTGTTTTTGGTACCAGGGATCAAACTTGGGTCCTTGTGCTTGTGGGGCAGATGGAGGCATCAATGAGCTAAATCCCCAGCCCTCCAGTTTTAGTTTTTGAGAACTTTCCATACTGATATCCATAGTGGTTGCACCAGTTTACATTCCCACCAACAATATAGAAGGGTTCCTTTTTTCCCTTAAAGCCTCACCAATATTTATTTGCTGTCTTGATCATAGCCGTATGTATTTATTGGCCATTTGAGAAATGTCTGTTCATTTCAGTTGCCCATTTTTTCTTTGAGACTTTTATATTGGGGGGAGGGTCTAACTTTTTGACTTTATGTATCCTAGATTTTAATCTGAGTAATGGCTTGGAAAACTTTTTCCCATTCTGTAGGTTCTCTCTTCATTCTGTTGGTAGTTTCCTTTGCTGTACAGAAACTTTTTAATTTGATATGATCCCATTTGTTAATTCTTGGTACTATTTCTTGTGCCATTGGGGTTCTGTTCAGAAAGTCTTTGCCTGCGTCTATGCCTTCAAGAGTTTTACCTATTTTATCTTCCATCAGATTAAGTTTTTCTATTTTAACATTTAGCTCTTTGATCTATTTTGATTTTAGTTAGCATATGGTGAGAGATATGGGTCTAGATTCAATTTTCTACAATTAGCCAATTTTCCCAGGACCATTTATTAAAGAAGCTATCCTTCCTCCACTATATGTTTTTGGCCCCCTTGTCAAAGGTCAAATAGTGGAAGATGCTTGGGGTTGTTTCTGCATTTTTAAAAGCTGTTCCATTGATTCACATATCTGTTTTTGTGCCAGTACCATGCTGGTTTTAATCATTGTAGCTTTGTAATATAACCTCAAATCTGGGATTCTAGTTTGCCCTTGTTCTCCAGGATTGCTTTTGCTATTCTGGGTCTCTTCTGATTCCATATGAATTTTAGATTGTTTTTTCTAATTCTGTGAGGAATTCTGTTGGTGTTTTGATTGGGACTGCATTAAATCTATTAGTTTTTTGTTTGTTTGTTCGTTTTTTGAGACAGGATCTCACTGTGTAGTTAAGGATGGCCTTGAACTCATGGCAGTCCTCATGCCTCAGCCTTCCAAGTGCTGGGGTTATAGGCATGTACCACTACACCTGGCCCTCTCTTTTAATTTTGGAAGTATGAGGATTTAAACTATATTGATTCTACTTATCCAAGAATAGAGGCTATCTTTCCATTTTCTGATGTCCTCATGGATCTCCTTTTCCAGAGTAGTATAGTTTTCATTGTGGAGGTCTTTCATTTCTTGGTTAGGTTAATTCCTAAGTATTTAATTTTACTTGGTGGTCTTGTTTTTCTAGTTTCTCGGGGTTCATTATTGGTATACAGGAACACTATTGATTTTTGTGTGTTGGTTTTATATCCTGCTACAGGATATAATTTGGTTATTAGTTTTAAGAGTCTTTTGGTGAGTCTTCTATGTAGAAGATCATGTCCTCTGCAAATAATGATAATTTTACTTCTTGCTTTCCTCTACATATCAATTTTGGTTCTTTCTCTTGCCTGATTGCTCTCACTAATATTTCAAGTGCTATGTTGAACAAGTTTGGTGATAGTGGACATTCTTGTCTTTTTCCTGATTTTAGAGAGAAAGCTTTCCATTTTGCCTTGTTTAATAACGATATTGGCAGGTTTATCACAAACTGCTTTTATCATATTGAGATAAGTTCCTTTGATATCTATTTTCTTTCTTTTTTTTTTTTTTTTGGTACCAGGAATAGAACTTGGGTCCTTGTGCTTGAGGGGCAGGCGGTGGAACCACTGAGCTGAATCCCAGGTTTAACATCTATTTTCTTTAGGGTTTTTACCATGAATAGATGTTGGATTTGTCAAAAGGTTTTTTTGTTGAATTGATCATGTGATTTTTGTCCTTGGTTCTGTTTATGTGATGTTGATTTGCATATATTGAGCCATCCTTGCATCCCTGGGGTGAACACTACTTGGTCATGATGTATGATCTTTTTAATGATTTATTGCATTCTGTTTGCCAGTGTCTTGTTGAGGATTTTTGCATGTATGTTCATTAAAGAGATTGATGTGTAGTTCTCTTTTTTTGGTTGGATTCTTTTCTGGTTTGGGGATCAGGGTAATGCTAGCTTTCCAGGAATGACTTTGGGGAGTATTCCTTTCTTCTAATTTCATTAGATAGTTTGAAGAGTATTAGCATTAGATCTTCCTGAAGATCATGTAGAATGTAGTAGTGAATCCATCAGGATCTGTGCTTTTCTTAGTTGGTAGGGTTTTTATTACTGCTTCAATTTTGTTACCTGTTACTGGATTAGTCAAGGTTTTAACATCTTTTTGGTTATTTTTGGTAATTCATATGTATGAGGAATGTATTCATTTCTTCTGAATTCTCCAACTTATTGGTGTACAGGTTTACAGAATTTGGCATAAAGAATTTATCATATAGGTTTGTTAACAAATCTTCTGGACTTTGCCAATGTCTGTTGTGATTTCTCCTTTGAAATTTCTCTCTCTCTCTTTTTTTGGTACCGGGGATCAAACTCAGGACCTTGCACTTGTGAGGCAGGTGGTGACACCACTGAGCTAAATCCCTGGCCCTCTCCTTTTAAATTTCTAATTGCATTGATTTGGATTCTTTCTTTGTTATTTTGGTGGGACTGATGAAGGGTTCATCTATTTATTCTTTTGAAGAACCAGCTCTTCAATTGGTTGATTCTTTGTATTTTTTTTTTGGTCCTGAGGATTGAACTCGGGTCCTTCCACTAGTGGGACAGGTGGCGGAACCACTGAGCTAAATCCCCGGCCCTCTTCGTATTTTTTTAAGTCTCCATTTCATTTATTTCTGCTCTGATATTTATAATCTCATTTCTTGTACTAGCTTTGGATTTGAATTTTTCCTGTTTTTCTAAGACCTTGAGTTGTATCATTAGGTTTTTTATTTGGGCTTGCTCTGTTTTTCTGATGTGGGCATTCACAGTTATAAACTTCCCTGTTAAAACTGTTATCTTTTTTCTTTTTTCTTTTTTTTTAAACAGGGCCTCGCTATGTAATTCAGGCTGGTCTTTAACTCACTGTAGAGCCCAGGCTGGCCTCAAATTTGTGGCAACCCTCCTGCTTCAGCCTCCTGAGTGCTGGGATTATAGGTGTGTACTACCACACCTGACAAGGACTGTTTTCATTGTGTGACATAAATGCTAGTATGTTGTATTGGCATTATCATTTAATTCTGCGAACTGTCTTATTTCTTCCTTGATTTCTTCTGTGACCCGTTTATCATTCAAGACTATATTGTTTAATTTCCATGCATTTGCATAATTTCTATGGGATTTTTTATCATTGAGTTCTAGTTTCACTGGGCTATGATCTGATAGTATGCATGGTATAATTTTGATTCTTTTGAATTTAAGCATGCTTTATTGGCTAGTATATAATCTATTTTGGAGAATGTTCAATGTTCTGCTGAGAAGAACATGTAATCTGTTGTTGTTGGATGGAACAATCTGGAGATATCTGTTACATTCATTTGTTTGAAGGCTCTGTTCAGCTTTGCTATTTCTTTGTCAAGTTTTTGTCTAGTTTTCTATTTGTGACAGTGGAGTACTGAGGTTCTGTACTATAGTTGTATAGTTATCTGATCTTTTATGTCCAGTAGTACTTGTTTTATGAAGTTGGGTGTGCCATTGTTTGATGCATATACGTTCATACTTTTTAGTCTTCCTGTTGAATTGTTCCCTTAATATGTAAGGACCTTCTTTGGCTCTTCTGATCAGTTTTGGCTTGAAAGTCCACTTTTCTGAATATACAGCAGCTACTCTTGTTTTGGGGATTCTCTGCATGCAACATTGTTCTCTATCCTTTGATTTTTAGTCTATGAATTTCTTTTTTGAGTTAAATGTGTTTCTTGTATACAGTATACAATTGGATTTTGTTTCTTGATCTATTCTGACAGTCTGGTTTTTTCTTTTTTATTAGAAAATTCAAGACCATTCATGTTGAGAGTTACTACTGAAAGTACAGACTTCTTCCTGTCACTGCATTATTTTCCTGTTGCTGATTTTCTGTTCTTCTTAACGACTCACCTTAACTGCTGTATTCATTCAGTTGGACTTTTTGGCATTTTTAGCTTCATTTTCTGTTTCTAGGATATCCTTGAGAATTTTTTGGAGGGCTAGTCTAGTGGTCATAAATTTCTTTAGATGTCCTTTATCATGGAATATCTTATTTCCCCATCAATTTTGAAAGATAGGTTTGCAGGATACATCAGTCTGGGTTGGAAGTTGTTTTCTTTTAGGCCTTGAAACACTTTACTCCAAGGTCTTCTGGCCTTTAAGGTTTGTGTTAAGAAGTCTACTTTAATTCTCATGGGGTTAGCTTTTTAAGTGATTCATTGCTTTTCTCAAACAGCTTTTACAATTCCATTCTTGTGTCACTTTTCTGGCATTTTGAGTATGATGTGCTGTGGAGAGGTTTTCTGTTCATGGCTATTGGAGTTCTGTATACCTCACTTAGCTGTATGTTAAATTCTTTTCCTATGTTTAGAAAGTTTTTTGTGTTATTTCAGTAAATACATTTTTATGCCATTTGTGCTATCTTCTGATTTTTCACTAATTTCAACTAGTCTTAATCTTTGCAGCAGTTGGGTCCATTTTTCACGTTTTCTTATTGTTTTTATGGTATCTCTCACCAACACCCTCCCTGTCTTCTAGTTCTGAAACATTGTCTTCCCATTGGTCAAATCTGCTGCCCATATTTTCAACAGAATTTTTCATCTCCTGAACTTTTGTTTGGTGCCTTTTTATGGACTCTGATTCTTTTCTGTGCTGGAGATTCATGTTTTATATTGTTTTGTTTAGTTCACTTAGCTTTTTATTAGTGTCTTCCACAGACTCACTATTTTATGATTATATATTAGGACAATTATCTATTTAGTTATATCTTTTTATATTCATCAGGAAATTTATTGATCTATTTTTTAAAAAATCTGTCCTTGTTATCCTTTTGACTAATTCAGCTGTGGGGCTTTTGATTTCTTTCCCCTCCATGTCCTGTGCCTCAGTTTTGGGTGAGTTGGGATTTTTTGGATGTATTTTGTTGCCTTGTCTTCTCATGTTTTTATTTTTGTTTCTTTGTTTTTTGTGCTGGGGCTTGCAGGTTGATTATAGGGGAAGGCTTTGTTGTTAGTATGGAGACTTTTTGGTTAATGTCTGCTTTTCAGGATGCCCTCTGGATATGGCTAACTAAAGGCCTTTGCCTCTGTTCCAGGATCCAACCACCTCCATTTATTTGGGTGGGAGGCTCTGATATATTTGGCCCAGTATCTAGTTTTCTGGGAATGAGCCATAGTATTCTTAATGACACAAAGGCACAATAATATTCTTAGTAGTATTGTTAATGACACAAAGTTATTAGCATACTGAGAAGACGAATTAACAGCAACAATCACATCACCTTGGCTATAATAATAAAATCAGCAACAATAATAGCATAAAAGACAAACTGGATATTGACACACCATAAGAACCAATATTGTACCACCCTTAACCATAGAAAAAAGATGAATAATTATATAGGTTTACACACTGAGACAACTGAAGATGAGGAGAAGGAGAGAAAAATGAGATAGGGCATCCTATTGAGGAGTAAAAGGAAAGTAACATAACAGTAAAATTTAAAAATGAAGAAAAAGATGAAAAAGCAGAAAAATAAAGGAAAAAAGAAAAATAAGGAAAAAAGTTAAAAGGACAAAAGAAAAAATAGAGAAGAAACCCCAAACTCCCAAAAAAAGCTGTTGAAAGAAAAACCAAGAAGAAAAGAGAAAAGAAAAAATGAAAATTGAGCCAATTTACAAAATTCCTCTGTGTTTTTCAGGAGTGGCTTCTTTCCAGGATCTGCATTCATGGAATCCAGCAAGTCATGATTTTCTCCATTGACTTTTTGAGGGTCTAGTGCTGCAGGCCAGGTCTGTTATTTCTCCCTGGAGCTGTCCACTTTTCCATGTTTAGCTTTTCTTCCATGCTTACCTTTTCTCTCAGGGCGTTGGCCTCATCTATGGTCAGGTTGGTCTGTTGGTTGGTGCCTCTGCTGCCCAGTATTGAAAGGAAGCAGAGCACATAATGGGCTTGGAGTTTATGGATGACCTCAGCCAGGGGGGAGAATCCATGGGTGCAGAGTCGGCCAGGGGCCAGCACAGGTTCTCCATCTGTGTGGGTTGCCCTTATCAAGATTTTCTCTGTTGCACTTTCCCCTCCTCCTCCTCATCATCCATTAATTAACTTTTCAAATTTCATATTTTTCATTCTTTGGTACCCTTCCCCTCTATCTTTACTAGTATAATCATTAAGCCTTATGGACCTTTAGTTAACTCTATGCTATTACTGTTATTAAGTAGCTGCTTAATGAGTACCAGATTTCATTTTGGATTGATGAAAATATTTTGGGGCTAGCTAGAGGTAATTGGTTATGTAACATTGTGATGTTCTAAATGCCATTTAAAAACATTGTTCATATGATGCTATGTGGATTTTACCTCAATTTAAAAATTACATCATATAGTTGCTGTGATCTCACAAATAACTATGCCTTTGCTGTCATAGTTACCTTGTGACTGTTGGAACCCATGTGTTTTGTAGCATTAGTACACTGGGAAGTTCTTTTTAGCTGTGGGCAGGAAATCTCGAAGATGATCCCAAGTGGGTTTTTCCCCACATTAGCAACTGAGGAATGTAGTTCTGCTTTTTCATTTTTATTTGTTGAGGTGGGAAAATCTACTTGAATGGGCCCTGTGTTATTTTAAAATGTAAACAGATATGATACTGGTTAGCTTCTTCATTTAGTTTGAAAAAGCTTGTTTAAAATAACTTCATATTATTTGGAAATAGAACAGTTTTTGGTTTTATGAAAATTTATAATAATTTTAAAAGAATCTTAGTAAAAACTACTTATGGAATTGCAGCCATTTTTCTGGTGGTTTTCAGTGTTGCATCAGTAGAAATTTTTGTGATACTTTAAAAAAACCATTGCAAAATTTTTTTTATTGTTAGTAGAATTGGTGTCAGGATTAATAAAATGCTATTTTCAGATCAATCAAGCAAAGTCTATGCAAATATTAAAAACATTAATTTCTTTTTTAAATGTATACCTGATTTGTCTTTGAAGGAAAATCTTTAGGTTTTATTCTGAGATTGAGAAGCGTTTCTTACTCAAAAATCTAGAAGTCCTTTGTTGTTGATATGAACCAACCTTCCTCTCCCCTTCCTTCCTCCCTTCTTCCCTCCCTCCCTTTCTTCCTTCCAATGGATGAGGCTGATGTTTTGGCTGTGCTTCTTTGGCATTTCTCTTTTCAAATGTATTTATGCTATTCATTTTGGGTACTCCCACCTGATTCTTCTTAAGACCCAAATTACATGGGCTGGGATGTAGCTCAGTGGTGCCACGCCTGCCTGGCAAGTGCAAGGTCCTGAGTTTGATCCCCAGTACTGGAAAAAAAAGGCCAAATTATGCTATCCAGGCTAAGTCTCTAGATGTGAAGCAGACAAAGCTAGGTAGTCTGGTGGATTGAACCCAGAGCTTTTGACATCATTAGCATCGTGTTCCAATCAACTGAATTAAGGAGTAAAAGAAATACCGTATCTTGTTTGAGCAAGGCCTTTGTGATTTTAAAGTTATAAGAGAATCTGATATGTATAGCAAAATATTTGAACTGTAATAAGCTAAAATAGTGGGTGAAGACTTACTCAGCTTAAAATAATTATCACTTCTGATTTCCACAACATTAGAAAGATTTCTTTTTTCTGAGGTTCATAGGAAAATTTTTTCAGTACTGGGGTTTGAACTTAAGGCCTTATATAGGCAGGAAGAGCTTTACCACTGAGCTTCATCCCTAGCCCTTTAAAAATTTTGTTTTGAGACATAGTCTTGCTAAGTTGCCCAACTGACCTTGAACTTATGATCCTCCTGCCTCGCCTCCTGATAAGCTGGTATTAAAGGCATGAACTACTGTGCCCAGCCATGATAATTTTTTAAATAAGAAAAGGTGAGCTTTTAAGTTGTGTAGAATTAGAACTTAGATTATTCAATAAGTTATGAATTGGAAAAAATTTCAACAGAAGTTAACTAGACCTTCAGCTACTTTAACTAAAAATACCAAGACAGCAGTAAAAGAAAGTAAAAAAGATGGATGAAACTTTACCTTACTGTAAAATTATATTTTCTCGGGGACTCTTGCCTTTGAAAAGAAATATAGCATGTAGTGCATTTCCTTGAGTAATTTATTTAACTTTTGTGTGCCTCAGTTTCCTCATCTGGGTGATTAGAATAATAGAATATACCTACTACTATCATTATAAGGATTAATTATAAAATATTAGAATGAAGATTGTCAAACTGTAAAAAATAGATAAGTATATGTTAAAGATGTGAGAATGCTAGTGAAAACTAGTAGGTACATTGGCAAAGATGCTTTTTAAAATATATTTTTATTAGTGCCTATCGGTTTTACAAAATATTGGAATTCAATATGGTGTTCTCATATATGCATGTAATATATTTTGATCTTATCCATTCCCATTACCCTCTCTTACACTCCTCTCCCCCTTATTCTTTTCCTCTTGTCTAATAACAGTCTTCTTTCTACTTTAATGCCACTCTTTTTTTTTTTTTTTTTGGTACTGGGGATCAAACTTGGATCCTTGCACTTGTGAGGCAGGTGGCAGAACCACTGAGCTAAATCCCCAGCCCAACTTTCATGCCACTCTTTAAAAATATTCCAAATATTAGGGAAAAGATTTGTCTTTATGGATCTGGCTTATTTCACTTAATGCAGTAATTTCCAATTCCCTTGTTTAACATGGTGAATTCCAGTTTCTACCCATTTTCCCTCAGATGACATAAGTTTTGTTCTTTATGGCTAAATAATACTCCATTGTATTTATATATATATATACTACCACATTTTCTTTATCCATTCTTTTGTTGATGGGGACCTACACTGGTACTCTATCTCAGGTGTTTTTGAATTGTCCTGTAATAAACATGGATATGCAGGTATCCCTGTGACAGTAGTGGTGAACCTAAGGCATGCATGCTACAGTGGGCTGTTTGTTATCATTAAAAGCCCTAAAAGGTTTACCATCACTACCCTATAATATCCTGACTTTCATTTGTGTATATACCAAAGAGTGGTGTAGCTGGGTCAAATGGTATTTCTATTTTTAGTTTTTCGAGGAACCTCCATACTGATTTCTGTAGGGGGTATACTGATTTACATTTCTGCCAGCAGTGTAGAAGGCTCCCTTTTGTAAAGATGTTTTTTTTTCTGAGGGGCAAGTTGTTTATATTCACAGATAGATGTTCATAGTTCTGATCCTTTGTAATGTACCAAGGTCTGTAATATACCAAGGGCACACATTACTTAATCTTGTCATTTCTGCCAGGCCACCTCATGTCTAGCTAGGAGGGAGGGAGAGAGATTCATTGGTAGAAAAAGTATTAAAATTACAGATTTTAATGAATTATCTTGTTCTGTTTTCAGAGAGAATTTACCTTGCTTTCATTAATATATTCTCTCTCTCTTTTTTTTTTTTTTTTGGTGGTACTGGGAATCAAACTCAGGACCTTGTGCTTGCCAGGCAGGCATGGTGTCACTGAGCTATATCCCTGGCCCTCCATTAATATATTCTAGTTTCTTCTTTTTAAAATAGTTATAAATTACTGGTTTGTATCTTTTTGTCCTTACCACCTGCCTTTGTTTTGAATAGTTATAAATGTGAATTAGGAAAGGAGGGTAATCAGATTGGACAATTCAGCTTCCTAGAATATGCTTTCTCTTTTCATGAAGTGATGATATGTGATTCTTTTATAGGACTGAAACTGCAGCTGTAGAACCAATGAGTGAACTTTTAAAGATGTGTATTAGGCTGCATTACATTATGGGGGAAATTGGAGAAAACAATGAAGTAAAGGAAAAGTATATTTCCCAGGTAAGTAACATGATTCTGAATTTTAACTAATGTATTGTACATTATTTACCATAACTTTGTAATGCCTAAGTTGCGATAGCCATAGTTAGTCTGTACATTGCTTTTAAATATTTTTTTTACTTTCTCTTGTCAGTTTTCATTGCTGAGCTCTTTGATAAAATTATTTATTTTTGGATTAACCTAAAAATCTGTGCTGAAGATATAGTTAGATGATTCCTTAGATCATTTGATAGGAATCTGCTATACCTTAGGTTGACCATTGGGTATTGTCAAAGCAGAGTTGTGTGTTGTGTCTCTGATGTGTAGGTTTAAGTCAAGTACCAGCTTTTAGTCTGAGTGCAAAACATATGGTTTGAAAATTAGTATGAATACCAATTATCCAAGCCATCTTCTCTAGTTGCAATATGTGTGGCATTTCTGAAATAGAAAACATTTTAAATGTTAATTTAATATAGAAGATAAACCAGATTAGCAGTCAGTGTAAATAGACTTCACTTGATGAAATAGATATGCCCCAGTAATACTTTGTATGTAGGTATGTATGTGTGGTACTGGAATTGAACCCAAGGCTTTTGTACTGAGCTACATCCCCAGTCATTTTTATTTTTTATTTTCAGGGTCTCACTAAGTTGCCCAGACTGGGATCAAACTTTTCAATCCTCCTGTCTCAGACTTTCGGAGTGCTGGAATTATACACATGTACCACCACACCTAGCCATTAATGCTTAATAAATAAAGAAATTATTTTACATTATTTTACCTTATAAAGTGAAGAAACTTCCCTGGTATTCTGAACAAAAGTTTTTGGAAAGAAAGGGCAGGAGATGAAGGCAGAGTCATCGATGGTATAGGAGACTGGAAGCTAGGTGTCACAGCATTTTTAGACAGCTCCATGGCAACATTACTCCTCCACAAACTCCCATGAATTTTCCCACAGTTGTAATCTCTGGAACCTGTTGCCCAGCAGTGTTGATAGTAAGGGTCTTTCCTATACCTCAGTCATGGATTGTAGCAGGGCTGCTCTTGGATATATGATAACTTCTGGCTTGATGATTCTTTGACTATTAAAATTAAATAAAACTACTTAGTGGCCTTATGTATCAACCCTCTGAACTAAAAATATTATAAGATACACATTTTCTATTGCTCACCCTTACATTGACTGGCCTGACTGTGTATCAGTCAGTCCAGGAATGCTTCTGCTTTTGGACCATTGTACTTATTCCCTGTGCCTGGAATCCTCTTCTGTCAGAAATCTCCTTGGCTCCTGTCTTCCTCCTTCATGTTTGTGGTCCAAAAATTACCTTACCAGTGATGGCTTTCATGACACCTTCAATTGAAAATTATGCATTACCACACTCTGGAATCACTGTATCTTGCTTTACTTTCTCCATATCAGTCATCAGCATCTGGCTACTCTTTGTATAGTTGTTTGATTAGCTACCTGCCTGCCCTGCCTTCACACTCACATACCTTTTCTTCCTGAGCTCTCTGAGGACAAGAACTTTATCCACAGTGTCTAAAACAGCGCTAGAGAATAGATGCCCAGCGAGTATTTGTTGAATGAATGAATGAAGCATGCTTGTATTAGGAGACTCATGTAAATTTAGAGATGATGTGATTGGATTGAAAATAGCAGGAAAAACATTGTGGGAGAAGCATCTTAAATTACATATTAAAGTTTAATAAGCATGAGGGCTTTAAAAACATAGTCAAAAATAGATCTTCGGGGCTGAGAATGTGGCTCAGCAGTGCAGCACCTGCCTGGCAAGTGCAAGGCCCTGAGTTCGATTCTCCATTAAAAAAAAAAGATCCTTTCCAGGCATAGTGGTGCAGGCCTGTGATCCCAGCTACTTAGGAGGCAGGGAATTGCAAGGCTCTCCTAGGCAACTTAAATGATACCCTGTCTTAAATAGAATTAAAGGAAGAAGGGTATAGATATAGCTCAGCACTTCCTAGGTTCAATCCTCAAAAAAAAGTGCTTTGATTTAGAATGTGATTTAGAACTGTGGTTTATAATTGGCAGATCAGATATTTATACTCAAAAACCAGACATGAAGTATTGAACAGAAATGTCTGGAAAAGCTTTTGATGGTAAAAGATTTGTGAAGCAAGAAAAGAGTTAGAATGATTCAAATAGGGAATGACTTGAAAGAGGAATTCAGTGGTCAAGACAGAGATTACCAGGAGCCCTAGCAACACAACAGCCCATGCCTGTTGTGTTAGGGGTCTGTTAGGATGAGGACATTGTGTATGATGACTACCGGTTGCAGTGGGGGTTCACTCTTATCTATGTAGGACAATATTTTGACTATATATCATGTTATTTCTATTTCATATTTAAGATCTTTCAAAATTAACCTCTCACTTTTAAAGGTATATATCATGGGCCAAGGATGTAGTTCAGTAGTGCCTAGCATGTGGGAGGCTCTGGGTTTGATTGCCAATACTGGAAAAAAAGAAAGGCACATGCTGTTTGACTCAGAAATTGTATTTGTAGGAATTTATCTCACATATAGCTTCATACAGGTATGCAGTTAATCCTGTAGCACCTCAGCCTCTATTAAATCCTCATCATTTGGATAGGGACTCAGTGGCACTTAGACAGGGACTAATGTTCTCTCACTGCCATCAATCTGTTGTGGCCATGGGTCATGTGCCTCTCCAATGGCTTGATTGTTAACTGCCTGCTTAGGCTAAACTGCAATAGACTGGATATATTTGCCAGTAGCTAACTATATCTCCAGTTATGTTTCCTCTTCTGAATTCTTATTCCCTTACAGCAGCCTTTGTTTTCCCATTTGCAGATATTATTCTGCTTACACTTTTTGTATTGCATCTTTGGCTATTTAAATAATTAAATATATAATAGTGGGTAGCTGTACTTGGCTACACATTGAAATCACCTCAGAAACTTTATAAAATATTAATGCCTGATTCCACCCCTAGAGATTCTGAGGCAGATTTTTGGGGGATGAGTTATGGGTATCAATGTTTTTAAAAGCTTTCCCAGGTGACTTTCACGTGTGTTCATATTTGGGCACCAGGGATACTATTTATTTTTCTATATTGGTGGTGACTCTAATCACCTTAAATTCATTATAACCATTTAAATTACTTCTTTGGGCTTTGTAAGTCTATAGTGGTATTGTATATAAAAAGATTTCATCTCTGCCTTTACTCTATATGTATCACTCATTTATTTTTCCATTTTAACTATAATTGACAAAATTATATATTATATATAAGATGTGCAATATCATGTTTTGAGATACATATGCATTATGGAATGATTACTACAACCAGGCTAATTAACATATCCATCTCTTCACACACTTACAGCAATTCTTAATTTCCTCCACTCAGAAATTTTTTTATAGCACAAGTCAAAAAACACTCTTAAACAAAAAGAAAAATGTGCTCAGCATCTCAGTCCCAGAGATAGATTAAGACAATTGAATGAACACCATTCTAGAAAATCTCTTGATATTTGTATATATTAGTGGATTTTTTAAAATAAAAAATTAGGTAATGCTGTATCTACTGTTTTGTAACATACTGTTTCACTTAATAGAGTATACTAGATACCTTTTCACCTCAATAAATTCATGTCAACATCATGCTCTCATAACGATATAATTAATCACTTTTTTCCATTCTGGCATTACCCTTTCTTGCACTCCCTTCTCCCCACCCTCTTGTTTACCTTGTCTAATAATAGTCTCCCTTCCACTTTCATGCTTTTTTTTTTTTTTAGATTCCACATACAGTATTAGGGAAAGCATTTGATACTTGTCTTTCTGAGGTGGCTTACTTCACTTATCATGATGATCTCCAGGTCTCCAGTTCCTTGGTTAGGTTGATTCCTTTTTTTTTTTTTCCTGTACTGGGGATCAAACTTAGGACCTTGCACTTGCCAGGCAGGTGCAGCACCACTGAGCTATATCCCCAGCCCTTAGGTTAATTCCTAACCAAGTATTTTTTAGTTTATTTTTTAAAGCTATTGGAAATGAGATTATTTTCCAGATTTCATTCTCAGGTACTCTATTATTGGTGTTATAGAAAAGCTACTGATTTTTAAATGTTGGTTTTGTATCCTAACTCATTTTTCTATTACATCGTATTGGAAGGATGATCTGATACTGTATTGATTAATAGTAATGACAGAATGCTTCTTTATTTTGTGCCTATTTTTAATGACACTGTAGCTTGTTTTTTCCCTTGAAGTATAATATTGATGTTTGGTTTGTTTGGGTTTTTTTTGACGTTTGGTTTTAAGTAGGCACTCTAATCAGGTTAAGAATGTATACCTTTATTATTAGTTTTAGAATTTTAAAATTAAAAACATGTTGGATTTTAAAATATATTTTTAGTACATGTTGACATGCACTAAATTTATTTCTTGAATCTGTTTATTATTTTCTTTCAGGTTTCTGTGCATGAATTATGAGTGAGCTTGTGTCTACAGCTTTTTTTTCTTTATGCAGTTTTCAAATCATGGTAGTAGAATAAAATAGAATAACCTATATCTTAACCTATTTTAGGCATAATTTCTTTAACATGTGAGTTATTTAGTTATGGAGAGGTCAAAAGGATTCATTAATAAAGCACGAGAGACTATCTGCTTTGGTGGAGTATACTTAATTGATTTTTTAAAAAGTTTTAGTCTAGTTAGGTATTTTATTTTTGTCAATATTAGAATTCTTTTTCCTTGGATTTTTGAGACAGGGTCTTGCTATGTAGCTCAGGCTGACCTCAGTCTCATGGCAATCCTCCTGCCTCAGCCTCCGGACTGCTGGGATTACAGGCATGTGCCACCACACCCAGCAGAATTTTTTATTTTTAAAAGAAAATACACCTATTCAGTTTGACCTAAATTTACTAATATATACATAGAATTCTTTTACAATTGTTGCTTTTTATGTCCATTTTTCTAATTTTATGTGTTTTCTTCTTTTGTAGTTACGTTTAACATGTAATTACATTTAATCACTTTTAGTCTATTCACAGAAAGTTTTTGTTGAAATATAATAGTTTTAAAATTATAAAAGGATGTAGTAAAAAGATGGTTTCTCTTTACTCCTATTCCTAGGCAAACATCCCCCTCCCATAGTCACAGTTCCTGATAGTTTCTTATGAATCCTTCAAAAAAGTATTTTTTTGCTTCAAAATATCTAATTTCTTTTTTAAAAAAAATTCCTTTAGTGGACCAATAGATGAAGGGAGTAAGGGGAGGGGAAGGGAAAGTAAAACAAATTAAGATGTATTATGTACATGTACCAACTACCCACAAAGAATGTAATCATTATGTACTGCAAACATATACTAATACGTTTTTTAAAAAATGAACATTTCCTCCAGATTATTTTGTTCAAGTTTATTAGTTGCATATTTATCTTTTATTCTTGTTTTTGATAATACCTGTTGCAATAGTATTTGTTTCTTAGTTTTCATGTTAGTTGTATCTTTTCCACTATGCCTTAGGTTTTTTGGAATATTCTTTGCTTCCTTTTAGATTTTAAACAAAGTTTTAAGGTGAACAAATCCTTTGAATTCTCCTAATGCTAAATTAACATTTGTTTATATGTTTATTTGCTATCATCAAAGCCAAAGCAGGAACTTTCATTTCCTCCATATTAGGAAATTCAGTTTCTCCCTTTTTTGGTATCCTTTATTCCTATTCTTTATCTGTTTTGCCACCCACTAGTTATGTTTTCCTTTCACATTTTATATTTGTTCTATGTAGTGTACTAATTCTTCTGAGCTTCAGTCTAGTACTCATTGTTAGTATTTTGCTATTTTCAATTCAATCATTTAGTTAATAACCACTGAGACCTTACTTGGAGCTGATAGACACTGACTTAGGAGCAGGAGATACAAAGAGAAAGCAGATCTGTGTCTGCCTTGTCTCCTTTCTGGTTGAGGAGGTGCCATGTCAGGAAAACCTACCAACATGGCAAAAGATGTGATATGTCTGGTGTATTGGAGACACAGAGAAGGGAGGGAATGCTGTTTGGCGAGTGGTGAAGGCATTGTGGGAACGAAGCACAACAGAGCTTTTCAGTGGCTTACTTTATCTTCTCAACACCTTCGTGCATGGAAATTATTATTACTCTACTTTATGGGTCAGGAAACTAAGCTTCAATGACATTGTTTCCAAGCTAGAAAGTGGGATTGCAAATCAGGCTCTAATGTCAAGTTCATGCTAGAACAGAGAAAGGAGAAACAGAAATCTGGTAGGGAAGGTACGTTGGTCAGCACGGTCTACACACTCAGAGATCAGTAAGATAAAGAGAATCTGAGCTACTGGTTTCTCAGTTAGAAAACTAATAGCAACATCAGCATGCTCAGTTCCCACAAAAGACCCAAGTTACCCTGCACTGGAATCAGGAGGTGAGGAAATTCAGTTGTACTGCAGCCTTGGATGCAGTTTGGTGGTAGGAGAGTGAACAGGAAACCTTTTTTAGTAAGATTTATATAACTGTGATAAAATACCTGACATAGACATCTTAAAGGAGGAGAGATTTATTTTGGCTCAGGTTTCAGAGGTTACAGTGTATCATAGGCTGGCTCCAATGTTTCTGGGCCTATAGGAAGGCAGAACATGCTTAGAAGGGCATAGCAGAGCAAAGCTGCTAACCTCATGGTGGCTGGAAGCTGAAAGAATAGGGAAGGGACCAAGAATAAGATATACCCTTCAGAGGCATGATCCCCTTACCCTGACCTACTTTATGCCCTATCTCCTAACAGCCCATTCAGCTATGAACTCATCAATAGACTAATCCATTGATAAGAGTTAGTGCCCTCATGATCCAGTCATCTCTCTAGACCCCACCTCTGAACATTGCTGCATGGGAAATCAAGCCTTCAACACTTGAGCCTTTTGGGGAACATATTAAATCCCAGCCACAACACATATGATCTGGAAGGTAGAAGTGGCCTCATTTTTCCTTGTTTACAGATGACAGCTTGAGGTATTCTGTTTGGCTCATACATTTTTTTCTTTAAGGTCTTTACATCTTAGACTGTCTTGTCTCTAGATTTTTTTTATTAAAAAAGTTAACTGCTGGATTTCTTTTCATGTAATCTATTTGTTTAACTTAATTACTTGGAGCTCCCCCCCCCATTAGTGACCTTCTTTGATTGCTAATTACAGTATTATAAGATCCTGGGAGCTCTTTCTGGCTTCTTTTCTCAGGTTTTTATATTCGGGGGGGGGGGAGAGGGAGAGAGAGAGAGAATATGAATGAATTTATCATTTGAATCTTTTGCTCAATTTAGCATCCTCCAGAAATCTAATTCACAGATTGTGTCATTTCTCCAGATTACAATTTGCTCATTCTCAGACAGTAAGAGGCTGTGGTGGTTTGCATGGGCTCTAAACTGGGTATGATGGTGCACATCTATAATCCCAGCTACTTGGGAGGCTGAGAAAGGAAGACTGAAAATTTGAGGCCAGCCTGGACAATTTAGTGAGATCCTATCTTAGAGGAAGGAGGGAAGGAAGGAAGGGAGGGTTGAAGGGAGGGAAGGAGGACAGGCAGGCTAGGAATGTAGCTCAGTGGCTCCTGGGCACAACACCTGGTACCACAAGAAAGGAAGACAGGAAGTGAGGGAGAGGAGAAGGTGGGAGGGAGGGAGAGAGGGAAGGAAAGAACAGAAAGAAAATAGTGAGCTCCTAAGTGTCTCAATTTCTTATCTGTAAACTAGAAGCAGTAATAGTATCTGTTATGTAACCAGAACCAGAGTTGTGAGGGTTAAATGAGCCACTGCATGTAAAGTACTTAGATGCACAGTGTCTAGTGTGTGTTACGTGTTCCAGCATCATTAGCGCTCTCATTTATTCTCTGTCTCTTAAACATTTTCTCTTTTTCTTTGTCTTTCTCCCTTCTCCCTACCTCATATCTTGCCAAAAATGGTATCATACAAAGTCCTGAAACTGTTACATTTAAAAGTATATCATGGACATCTTTCTGTTGTTTATTGTCCTAGGGATAAATAGTAGGAGAAATGACCTCTTTCTGATTGTCATTTGGACCATACAAATAAATGATAAATTTACAGACTGTTAGAACCTTGCTTATTTACTACAAGTAGATAAATCCTGGAACTCAAATAGTATTTGTTTGAGATTTTAAGGAGTTCAGCAATTAATAATTTTAACCTTCTTCCAAATGTGACATCTAGAGTTGCAGAGGTCCGTTGTGCAACCTGATCTTCCCCATGTCAGTGTTCAGTTGATATTCTTTTAAAAAACTGGCCATAAAATTTTTATTTCTATTTTACACAATAGCTCTTCCAAAAACTTTTACTTTTGCTAGTATAGCTGTCCACTCATCTCATCTGCACTCACTTTTAAATTCTCATGTAATATATATGCCTTTTTCTCTTGTCTTGCTGCATTGGCCAGATCTTCAGAAATATTCAAGGTGATCATGCTAGCCCATTTTCCCTTTATTGACGTTTGGCTTAGAAGAGGTGAATTATATCATGTTGTTGGTCTACATACCTGTTGTTTTCCTTTGTTCTAGTATTTTTATTAGGAATTAATATTATAAAATGATTTTCTCACTAGGTATTTTTATTTAATGTTTTGATTTTGTGTAATTTTTATCTTGAGCTATCATCATTCCATTCTGGACCAAATCCTCATCAGTTTGGTTATTGTTTTATCATTTGAATTTTTTGCCCATCACAAAAACATTTTCAATCTATAATTCACTCAGAGTTATCTGAGCCAGGTGTGGTGGCACACACCTGTAATCTCAGCACTTGGGTGGCTGAGGCAGGAGGATTGCTATGAGCCAATCTGGAATACATAGTGAGACCCTGTCTCACAAAAACAAAACAAAAAAAGCAACAAAAAGTTAACTATAAAGGGTTTTTTTGTGATTTTACTTGGGGTTTAAAGTAAGTTACTTTAAAATTATGTAACATTTATGGACTAAAGAATTAAACTCATCTGATAATCCTGTTCTTCAGAATAATTAATGTTGGATTTATTATGAAACTTTCTAGATATTTTTCCTCTCCTCTCACTCATTCTCTCTTTCTCTTAAACATTTTCTTTCTTTTCATTTCTTTTTCTCCTCTCTCTCTACTCCATATCTTGCCAAAAAAGGAACCATACAAAATCCTGAAACTATTACATTTAACAGTATATCATGAACATCTTTCTATTTCCATGCAAATATATATACTGAATTCCGTATACTTCACATCTGAAGGGTTTTCCCTAGTGTAGAATGATTATTTATTTATCCAGTCCCTTTGGTGGATATTTAACTTATTCCCAATTTCTTACACTACATAAGGCATCTTGGTACATGTTTACATGTACAAGTATCATATATGGTAGATTACTAAAAATGGAATTTGTGAATCAAAGGTGGTAAGAGTTGGGATTTTTTAGACTGTGATCTCTTATAGTTGTATGTAAAATATGATACATGTTATGTATTATATATTGTGGATTTTCCTAGTTTGAGTTTATATCAGAGGTACAAAAAGTCACTAGCCCCTCCAAAGGAAAAAATTACTAGCACACAAAATTAAGTAACTTGCCTGAAGTTACTGTGATGGGGCTGGAATTTTAAGTTCATGGTATCTGACTCCAATGGTACTAAGAAGAAAACAGATTTAGATGTAATGTACATCAAACAATCTATAGTGCTAATCTCTGAGGTGGGATTATAAGAGGTCCACAATGACTTGCTTTTTAAAAAAAAAAAATGGAGATGTGTTATTTTTGTAAGCAGAAGTAAAGTAAAACTCACTGAACAAATAAAGTAATACAATGCTTGTGTAATAGAAATGAAGAAAAATCATATTACCTAATCATTTGGGCTTTTTAAAGAGAAGGGAACAGGTTTGTAAATGAAGAAGCCAGTAGTTCTTTAGGAAATCTTTGACCACTGGGTGTCCACGTCTGTAATCCCAGCACTCTAGAGGCTGAGGCAGGAGGATTGCTCCAAGTTCAGTGCCACTCTGGACTATATAGTGAGTTCAAGGCAGTGAAGGCTAGTTCAAAAAGTAATAATAATAAAAATAAATAAATTTATTTTAAAAAACAAGAAACCTTTGACAGAATTTGCATAATAGTGAATACACTACTTCTTTTTTATTGTTGTTTTTTGTTTTGTTTGTTCTTGTTTTTGTTTTTTGTTTTGTTACCGGAAATTGAACTCAGGACCTTGCTCTTGGGAGGCAGACGGCAGCACCACTGAGCTAAATCCCCAGTCCTGAATACACTACTTCTTTATGTTTATTTACTATAAAAGCAAAGGTTTAACTTTATGGTAGAAAAAAACACCTTAACCAAGTGAGCAAGGCCAACATCACCACAAACAAGACATATCAACATAATGAACTTCAAGATAAACACTGAGAAGTGTATAATCTTATTTCTGTGGTATTTTTCCCAAACTGCATAACTTTAGTACAATCATAAGAAAATATCAAGCCCAAACTAAAGGACAGTCAACAAAATTACTCATTAATACTCTTAAAAAGTATCAAGGACATAAATGACAAGGTAGTACTGAAGAGTTAGAAACCACAGGAGACTAAGGAGAAATGGACAACTAAATATGCTGGGGATCCTAGATAAGATTATAGAACAGAAAAAGGACACTGTAGAAAAAACTGGTAAAATTCAAATACGGTTTTGGTTTAGTTCATAGTATTATACCAATGTTAATATCCTGGTCCTGTTAAATATACTGTGGTTACATAAGATGCTAACATTAGGGGAAACTAGGTCAGGAATATATGGAAACTCTTTGAACTATTTTTGTAACTTTTCCAAAAGTCTAAAATTAGCTAAAAAAAAAAAACCCAAAAAACCTTGAGAAGATTTTCTTACAAAATTTATGTATCTTCTCTCTATCTCCTTTTAGGTTAGAGACACTATTTGGTTCTGGGATTCTGTTTCCCAGATCCTCTGTTAGGAAAGGACAGTCTGGGTGAATGACAAGAGCAGTGAGGCTCCTGGAAAGTTACACCATCTCTAAAAATGAGAGGGAAAAATCTAGTTTGTCTCCTTTGCGTTTAGTTGGTATTAAGCCAGTTTTATGTCATCCAATTAAGAGTTGAATAATCTTTTTGAACTTGCAAGGGTGGGGACTAGACCTCTTCAGTCAGTGAGTATTTTGTGAGGAACCGTGACACACCAGGCACTGTAGGCCCTGTCAATACTGATAACAGTGAACAAAACAGTCATGGTTCCTGCCCTCATGGAACTCACATACCTGAAGATTCCATTTCCTGTTGGCCTGAATCAGCCAGCTCACTTACCTGACTTAAAGGTGCCTCCACTAAAAAGCCTCAGTATACATAAAAATAAAAGTACACCTTTAATTTTTTAAAAAAACAGTATTTTAAATATTGTTAAATAAATATTTTAAATACTGTTTTTCCTTCTAAGATGTTGAAAGATATTTTCCTATATACTTGATACATTTACATGATTTTGAAGTAGCACTTGGTGCCTTTAATCATATTACTACCTCCTATCCCAGACACTCCTCTCAGACTGACTGTGAAGACATTTGGGTTGGGCTTAGTGGGTTTGCTCAGTGCATGCAGCCATCAGAAATGTATTTACAGCCTTCTGGGCCACCGTAACACTGCCCCCCAGCACCTAGGAGCAGAGCTGCCCCCAGTGCTGAGGAGGAGCCTTCCGGGCCACCATACCATGTGGGTGCCAGCAGCAACCCCCCCCCCAT
The DNA here is from genome assembly GCF_053883595.1 of Heterocephalus glaber. Lineage (NCBI taxonomy): Eukaryota > Metazoa > Chordata > Mammalia > Rodentia > Bathyergidae > Heterocephalus > Heterocephalus glaber. Next base: position 31,939,938 of record NW_028258330.1, on the reverse strand, counting down.
TGAAATGAGAAGACACATAAACAAGTCTGGAAACCAGACTTCCAGATCAGCTAAAACAACCCCAAAGGGAAATGAGAGGAAACAATCTGATACTCAACCACCTGGAATCCCTGAACTGGCAACAAAAGAGGATCTGGAAAAAATGAAATCAGAAATAATTTCTCAGATAACAGCAGAGATTGTGCCCATAGTGCAAGACATGATTAATAAATCTAGAGAGGGCACAGATGAAAAGATAGAGGAGCTGAGGAACATGATGGAATCCCAACATAGGAAACAAATGGGATCCATAAATCAGATCCAAACAGATTAACAGGAGATTAAAAACACCATTGAAAGTTTATGCAGCAGAATGAACCAATTTGAGGACAGAATTTCAGATATAGAAGATAGGATTGCAATTAGTGACCAGGAAAAGAAAAATTTCTTTAAAATAGTAAGGGATCATGAGAAATTAATCCAGCAGCTGCTAGATGATGCAAAGAAGAATAACATAAGACTGATTGGAGTCAGTGAAACAAGAGAGAGTGTAGACGACATAAAAAAAAACTGTTCACAGAAGTGATGGCAGAAAACTTCCCAAGCAGGGGAAAAGAACTTGACATACAGATAAGTGAGGACTCCAACTAGCCTTGATAAAAAAACCCATCTACACATAGGCATATAATAGTTAAGATTCCAGAGACCCAACAGAAGAACAAAATTCTACAAGCAGTTAGAGAAAAGAAACAAATCACATACAAAGGAGAGCCTATCAGAATCACAGCAGACTTCTCAACCCTCATGCAAGAAGAGCTTGGAGTGACGTATTTCAAGCCCTAAAGGAAAACAGCCTCCAACCCAGATTGATGTACCCTGCAAAACTATCTTTCAAAATTGATGGAGAAATAAGATACTTTCATGACAGACAGCACCTTAGGAACTTCATGGATACCAAACCAGCACCCCAAATAATTTTACACAATATCCTAGGAAAAGACAATGAGGATCACAACTCCAGGAAACCCAGCAGAATGAATCCATCAGGCACGACAAGAAATTAAAGCAAAGGGGGAGAATCCAACAAAAAGAAAAAGTCATCATGATAAGTCAATATGTATCAGTTATAACCATCAATGTAAATGGTCTCAATTCACAATCAAAAGAAATAGACTGGCAGAATGGGTCAAGAAGCAAGATCCAACAATATGCTGCATACAAGAAACACACTTAATTCAAAAAGAAACTCGTAGACTGAAAGATAAAGGGTGGAAAAGAATACTCCATGCAACAGGAACCTGAAAAAAATCAGGAGTAGCTATCCTCTTTCCAGATCAAGTAGATTTCAAACCAACACTGATTAAGAGAGACAACAAAGGACACTACATCCTTTTAAAGGGAACAATCTGAGAGGAAGAGATGACAGTCATAAACATATATGCACCGAACACTAGTGTGCCCAACTATATAAAACAAATACTAATGGACATGAAAAATCAAATAAGCACAATACAATAGTAAGGGGGAAATCAATACCCCACAGTCACAAATAGGTAGATCAACTAGATAAAAAATAAGCAATGAAATACTAGAACTCAATCAAACTCTTGAACAAATGAATTTAATAGATGTTTACAGAGTATCCCAGACCACAAAATCAGAATACACATTCTTTTCAGCTGCACACAGGTCATTCTCCAAAAAACACCACGTACTTGTTCATAGAACATTTTTAAGTAAGTGCAAAGGAATTGAAGTTACCCCTTGTATATTATCAGACCGTAATGCAGTGAAATTGGAGATCAATAGCAAAAGAAACCGCAAGAATTTCATACACACATGGAAATTGAACAACACACTTCTGAATAACAAATGGGTCACAGAGGAAATTCAAGAAGAAATCAAACAGTTCCTACAATTAAATGACAATGACAGTAGAACATATCGGAATCTATGGGACACAATGAAAGCAGTCTTACGAGGGAAATTCATAGCAGTGAATACTCATATTAGGAAAACAGAGTGAGCCCAATTAAACAACCTGATGCTGAACCTCAGGCTTCTAGAAAAAAGAAGAGCAGGACAAACCCAAAGCTCATTACAAGGAAGGAAATTATAAAGATCAGAGGAGAAATCAATGCAGTGGAGACTAAGAGAATGATACAAAAAAATCAATGAAGCCAAGAGTTGGTTCTTCAAAAGAATCAACAAAATTGAAAAACCCTTAGCCAACCTTGTCAGAAAAAGGAAAGAAAAGGCCCAAATCCATGCAATTAGGAAATCAATGTAAATGGATGAAAAAGGATGAAATTACAACAGACTGAGCAGAAATCCAGAGGATCATCAATACCTACTTCAAGAACCTATATGCCAATAAGATGGAAAATACGGGAGAAATGGACAGATTCCTAGATACATATGAATTACCAGTTGAATGAAGAACTAAAAATTCTAAACAACCCAGTATCAATCAATGAAATTGAAAATGTAATTAAAAACTTATCAACTAAGAAATGCCTGGGTCCTAATGGCTTCACCATTGAATTCTACAAGATATTTAGAGAGGAACTACTGCCACTACTGTTTAAACTCAATGAAATTGAAACAGAAGCAATTCATTCAATGAATTTCCAAATTCATTCCTGGAAGCAAGCATCACCTTGATCCCCAAAGCAGAGAAAGACCCAACTGAAAAAGAGAACTATAGGCAAATCTCACCAATGGACATAGATGCAAAAATCCTTAATAAGATACTGGCAAATAGAATGCAGAAGATCATGCACACTCTGACCAAGTGGGATTCATCCCAGGGATGCAGGGATGGTTCAACATATGTAAATGAATAAATGTAATACACTATATTAATAGAGCCAAGGAGAAAAAAAAGTATGATTATCTCAATAGATGCAGAAATAACATTCGACAAAATCCAACACAGTTTTATGATAAAAACCCTGCAAAAAATTGGAATAGACTCTTTCTACCTCAATTTGATAAAAGCCAATGGATGAAAAACCAACAGCCAATTCATACTAAATGGTCAAAAATTGAAATCCTTCACACTAAAATCAGGAACAAGACAAGGATGTCCACTATCACCACTCCTGTTCAATATAGTTTTGGAAACATTAACCACAACAATTAGACAAGAGAAAGAAATAAAAGGAATAAAGATAGGTAATGAAGAAGTCAAATTGTCATTATTTGCAGATGACATGATACTCTATATAGTAAAGACCCCAAGAACTCCACCAAAACTCTTCTAGACTTAATAAGCAAATTCAGTCAAGTAGCTGGTTACAAGGTCAACACACAAAAATCAATAGCTTTCCTCTACACCAATGACAGACTCACTGAGAGAGAAATAAGGCAAACAATTCCTTGCACAATAGCATCCAAAAAACTGAAATATCTAGGAATCAACCTAACAAAAGAAATCAAAGACCTCTTCTCTGAAAACTATAGTACTCTGAAAAGAGAGATTGAAGATGATATCAGAAAATGGAAAGACATCCCTTGCTCCTGGGTAGGAAGAATCAATAAAGTGAAAATGGCCATACTTCCAAAACTGCTATATAGATTCAATGCAATCCCAATTGAAATTCCAGCAGGATACTTCATGGACCTTGAGAAAACAATCCAAAAATTTATTTGGAAGAAGAAGAGACCTAGAATAGCAAAAGCAATTCTAGGCAACAGAGACAACCCCCAACTTTAAGCTGTACTACAAAGCTACTGTGATAAAAACAGCATGATACTGGCAAAGAAACAGACCCAAGGACCAGTGGAACAGATTAGAAGATGCAGAAACAACTCCAGACACACTCAGCCACCTCATCTTCGACAAAGGAGCCAAACATCCTCATTGGAGGAAAGATAGCCTCTTTAATAAATGGTGCTGAATAAATTGGGTTTCAACTTGCCACAGATTGAAACTAGACCTATATCTCTCACCATGTACTAAACTAAAATTGAAATGGATTAAAGATTTAAATATTAAAACAGAAATGCTGAACTGCCTAGAACAGAGGTTAGGTAGAACTCTTGAAGACATTGGTGTAGGAAAAGATTTTATGAACAAAACCTCAGTTGCCCATGAACTAGCACAAAGAATCAACAAGTGGGATCTCTTCTTATTAAAAAGCTTCTGCACAGCAAGAGAAACCACCAACAGTGTGAAGAGACAACCTATAATGTGGGAAAAAATTTTTACCTGCTGTCCCTCAGACAAAAGTCTACTATCTAGAATCTATAAAGAACTTTAAAAAAATCAGACCTCCCAAATTTAAAGACCCAATCCAAAAATGGGCATCTGAAATGAACAGACATTTCTCAGACAAAGAAGTAGAAATAGCAAATAAACATATGAAAAAATGTTCAACATCATTGGTCATTCAAAAGGTGCAAATGAAAACAACGCTGAGATTCCACCTCACCCCAGAAAGAATGGCTGCTATTAAGAAATCAACCAATAACAAATGTTGGCTGGGCTGTGGGGAGAGGAACCCTACTCCACTACTGGTGGGAGTGTAGACTGGTGCAACCACTGTGGAAATCAGTAGGGAGATACCTCAAAGAACTAGGACTGGAAGTCCCATTTGATCCAGCTAGTCTCCTGCTGGGTATCTTCCCCAAAGAATTGAATCATACCACAGTGATATATGTGCACCCATGTTCATAGCAGCACAATTTGTAATTGGTAAAACTTGGAAGCAGCCCAATTGCCCATCAACTGGATAAAGAAAATATAGGTTTTTTTTATAAAATGGAGTACTACTCAGCCATTAAAAATGAGAAATTAGAGACATTTATAGCTAAATAGATGCACATTGGTGCAATACTCTTTTTTTTTAATTAAATTCTTTTATTGGTACATTGTAGGTATACAACACAATTACATTTCTCATTGGGAATTTTACCTTACATAATGCATCTTGGTTCTTATTTTTTCCCCATTCTTAGCCCTCCCTTCATGCCCTCCACCCTTCCCTATTTACAAAGACTTTATTTCCATTTTTTCCATTTCTCATCATTTTTCCTTTCCCTTCTTTCCTTTCCCCTGCCCCTTCCACTACCCCTACCCCTTTGGACCTTTTCTTCCTATTTTGCATGATCAATTATTCATTCTAATCATTGGTACATTTTAGGTATACAATATAATGACATTCATCATTGGAAATTTGCACCTTTACATAGTCTCTCTTGGTTCTTATTTTTCACCCTTGCCCAGCCCTCCCTTCAACCCCTCCATTCCTCCCTATTTACAAAGATTTTGTTCCTATTTTTCCATTTTCTCATATTAATCCCATTCCCTTCTATCCTTTCCCCTAGCCCTCCCACTTCCCTCCCCTTTGCCCCTTTTCTTCCTATTTCACATGACCTATTATACATTTAGTCCTTATTTACACTTTCAGTTTCTCACAGCAGAGAAACTATTCGGTATTTACACATGTGTGTCCTATTTATTTCACTTAAGAGTATCACCTCAATGTGCATCCACTTAGCTATAAATGTCTCTAATTTCTCATTTTTTATGGCTGAATAGTACTCCATTTTATTAAAAAACCACATTTTCTTTATCCAGTCTCCAGTTCAATACTCTTAAGTGAAATAAATAGGACACACATGTGTAAATACCAAATAGTTTCTCTAGTGTGAGAAACAAAGTGCAAATAAGGACTAAAAAGGTATAATAGACAATGTGAAATAGGAAGAAAAGGGTCAAAGGGGAAGGGGAAGTGGGAGGGGTAGGGCAAAGGAAAGAAGGGAATGGAATTAATATGAGGAAATGAAAAAATGGGAACAAAGTCTCTGTACATAGGGGTGGAGAGGTTGAAGGGAGGGCAGGGGAATGGGGAAAAAATAAGAACCAAGAGAGATTATGTAAAGGTGCAAACTTCCAGTGATGAATGTCATTATATTTTATACCTAAAATGAACCATTAAAATTCATTAAAAATGTATTTACAGCTCAGCAAACTCCAAGAGGCATAGTGTAGCCAGCTGGCACCATCCAGAGGGAGCCAACTTTTCTCTCCTGTTGGTGTGGACATTTTTCCCTGCCTGAATTTATTCTCTTGGGTCAGATTCCAAGTTGTAACCTCAAAGTAGTGAACCAACTAGAGTGGCACTAACTAACCCAATTTCACAACATTGTTATTAACCATGGCCCTTCCTCCATTGCTGTGGGCCTTTTTGTTAATGGAAATACATCGTCAAGGTTTAAGTTGGTTAAATGCTGCTGGTTATGAATTCTTAGCTTCTCTATGTACTCTGAAGAATATAGTGGATAAATGATGAGGAGTGTTTATTATTTTCTATTAGGTAGAAAAATCAAAGATAAGTGATTGCTTAACATAATTAATTCACAAGTTTCAGCCCTTTAGATCCAGTGGAGTATATGATTGGATTTTTCCAAATACTTTTGCAGAATGAAAGCTCTGTTCATTGCCAGAGCTTTCCACCATCTGAACCCAATCTCATTCTAGCCACATATCTTCCAACTCAGGCAATGTATCTTTTGCTAAGCTCTAATAGTCTATACCATGTCCTTTCACATTACTGAGGTCCTCTCCTCTTCTTTGCCTCGAAATACCAGTTCATCAAATACCACCCTCCACCTGAAGCTTTCTTGCCTTCCTCAGTCTATCAGTCTCTCCTTCAGATATCACAAGCCCATTGTCACACCCCTCCGATAGCACACATCACAGGTGCCTGGTGATTACTGTCTTGACAAAGCCTTCTCTTCTTCTGGATAATCAAGTCCTTGATGTGGCAGGAACTTAGGCATTCATCTTCATGTCCTCTGAGTACCTAGCATAATGAGTTTGTTAATATTGAGTGTTTATGCTGTCCTAGCAATTGTCTAAAGAATATATATATATAAATAAATACATATATATATATGTATACATATATATTTAATTATCATAATAACCCTATGAGAGTGAAACTTATCCCTGTTTTACAGATAAAGAAACTGAGTCTCAGGAAGGTTACAGATTTTTCCCAAAGCTGCAAAGGTAATACATAGTGGCATTGAGGTTTGAAGCCAGGTAGTCAGTCATGAGTCAGGGCTTCTAGTTACTACTTTATACTAGAAAACTACACTGTAATACCCAAGCCCCTATTGCATACTGATTGGCATATCAACAGCTAGTATTTATTTTTATTAAGTTTATTTATTGGTACATTTTAGGTATATAGTATAGTTACATTCATCATTGGGATCTTGTACCTGTACATGATGTATCTTGGTTCTTATTTTTTCCCCATTCCCTGGCCCTCCCTTCATCCCCTCCACCCTTCCCTATTTACAAATAATTTGTTTCCATTTTTTTCCTTTTCTCGTATATTTCTTTTCCCTTCTTTCCTTTCCCCTATCCCTCCCATTTCCCCTATTCATTTAGACTTTTTCTTCCTATTTCACAGTATCAGTTATACATTTTGATCCTTATTTACACTTTTAGTTTTTCACACCAGAGAGACTATTCGGTATTTACACATGTGTGTCCTATTTATTTCACTTAAGAGTATGGCCTCAATGTGCATCCATTTAGGTATAAATGTCTCTAGTTTCTCATTCTTTATGGCTGAGTAGTACTCCATTTTATATTTTAGAAAAGCACATCTTCTTTATCCAGTCTCCAGTTGATAGGCAATTGGGCTGTTTCCAAGTTTTAGCTCTTACAAACTGTGCCACAATAAACATGGGTGAGCATATATCACTCTTTTAATGCCTTTGGGAAGATGCCCAGCAGAGGAATTGAACAGCTAGTATTTATTGAACACCAGCTGTATGGCAGGAACTAGGCTAGTGATATATACATACATGTGTGTATGTGTACAAAATCTCACTTATTCCTCACACAGGTTCCATGAGGCACATGTAATTATTGTTCCATACACGAGAAAACCGAGGTACAGACTAGTTGGGGTTAAGCAACTTATACTGGGCAATATTACAGTACAAGGGTAGTGTTTATAGATAAATAAAATATCAGGAGAGGATTCAAAAAGAGAACTAATGTATGTTGGGCACCTTTTTTTTCAGTAGGAATTTTTTTCCAACACTTTATTATGAAACTTTTCAAACATATTGCAAAGTTGAAAGAATAGGGTTTCCACCAATAATATTTTACTGCATGCACTTTCTGTCCCTCAGTCCAACTATCATATTTTTGATGACTTCCTTCATTTTTTTAAAATTTAAGATTTGTGCATCTCTTGATAGTTAAATTTTAACTGTACATTTGCCTAGTTTGGGCAAATGTATAATTCTAAGTAACCCTAATTCCTACCAAGGTATTAATCAGAAAGGTGCCTTAGGTCCCTTCCTGATCAATGATCAACCCTTCTTTCAGAGGAACATTATCTATTTTTGTATTGTATATTTATATGCTATCTTGTACTAAAAGAATTTAAAGTGACTGATTTAGGTCCATAAAATACAGAAAGAAAACAAATGAAAGTAGATAGAAAAAAACTAAGAAGAAATATTAAATGGCATCAGAAGAGTATGTATGATATTCCAAAAACTTTTCTAAGTAATACATTACTCAGTCTTCACAAGAAGTATGTGTAATTATTTCCATATTCTAGGTAGAGAGGCTACAAAATTGTGTAGCTAATAAGTAATAAGGACACTTTGACTCCAAAGTCCATACTCTGACTCCAAAGTCCATATTTTTACTACATTATCCCAAAAAGCAAGACAACAGGCAAAATAAAAGCTTACTTTAAATTTTAATATGGTTTCAAAAAATAGGTGCTCAAGTGTTTGTGAGTGTGTTACCTCATCTTCTGGGTAGTTTGGCCCTGAGAGATGGCAAGGGCAGAGGCACTAAAATAGTCCCATAGTTCTTGCAAAGCACCTGAAAGTTAAGGTTGGTTTTTGAGTTGTCATGTGTGGCCCTACAGATAGAATTCCTTCATGTCCTCAGCTAGAGAAAGAGGCAACTTTTTAAAGGACTGATGATAACAATGAGAAATCTTGAAATGGTTCTATTAACTGCTAATAAAGACTCTAGCACCATCAACAAGAAAACATCTTATACATGAAAGGACTTTAGCTAGAGCTTTCAGTTTTGACTTTAATAGGGTTCATTTTTTAAAGTTCTGTTAAGAAAGAGTGAAAGTAATATTTGGTAAAGAATTGTAAGTCTCTAACAGTGGACCTTAGAAATCTTTGGACTTCTGTATTCAGTGTTGTCTCCTTTATAGTTATCATTGGATGTAAAAAAAATGAGGAAGAATTGAGGATTACTTTGAGATTTATTACTTGAAATGCCAGAGAAGTTTTGGGCCTGTTATAAAGTAAGGTTGTCACAGAGTCCCTGAATAAATTAAGGAGATACTTTGAGAAAGAAAGGAAGATGGACACATTAAATTGATAACTACACAGCAATGTAAAATTAAAGAATTTCTGCTGGACAGTGGCCCCCAGCATGGTGGAATGGTACCTGTTTTGGGCTCATTTGGGCCTAGGGACACCAAAGGTTTGCTCATGTGATCTTGGGTGATGGAGTGAGGAAACATAAAAACCAGTTTAATAGCCAAGCCTGTGGGAATTTAGTGACTTTGAAGACCGCAAGAAGTGAGGCACATATCCAACAGGCTGATTCTACTAATGTCTTCCTATGTAGTTCAGGCTGGCCTTGAATTCACTATGCAGTCTAGGCTGGCCTTGAACTCATGGTGATCCTCCTGGCTCAACCTCCCAAGTGCTAAGATTACAGGTATGCATAACCATGCCCAGCTAGTAATGTCTTGATAGTATTCCTTTTAGCCATTTATTTAGAATTGCTTAATGTGTGAAGCCATGATATATATTCATTTTTGTATCTTGTCTTTAGAATATTTACTTATTTGTCATATCTTATTAAATATGTTCTAAATAATTTCCTGTGTCATTCATAAGCATCATTTTCATGAATTATTTCAGTACTAGGGATTGAACCCAGGGTGTTTGCACTGAGCTACATTTCCAACCCTTTTTAAATTTTTTATTCTTTAATTTTGAGGCAGGGTCTTGCTAAGTCTCTAAGTTACCCAGGCAAGACTCAAAGTTTTGATTCTCTGCTTCAGCCTCCCAGTGTGCTTGGACTGCAGGATTATACCACCACATTTTAAATAGACATTGATAGCCTAGTATATGGACTGTACTCTACCCCATTTTATTGAATTTAAAGTTAGTTTCTGGGCTAGGGATGAAGCTCAGTGGTAAAATGCCTTCTCAGCATGTTCAAGGCCCTGGGTTCAATTCCCAGTACCACTAAGTTAATTAATTAAATGTGAAGTTTCTTGTGAACAGCATACAGTTGGGTTGTATTTCTGCCCACCTTGCCAGTCTCTGCCTTTTAATTGGCATATTTAAACTATTTGCATTTAAGGTAATTATTGTTATGTTAGACCTATAATTTGTACTTTATAATTTGTTTTGTTTCCTGTTCCCTATTCTTGTTTCTTTTTGCTTGCCTTTCTCTGGATTTCTGAAACAATTTTTAGGGTTTATTTTGACTTTTTGTAGTGTTTTTGAGTATCTAGTTGTATCACCTCTTAAGTGGTTGCTGTAGATGTTACAGTTTTACACATGTGATTTATTACAGTATACTTTTATCAACATTTTAACACTGAGTAAAATATGGAAACATTACTTCTAAGTTCTCTTACCTTCCCTTTTAAAATTTGCCTTGACCATCAGATTATGCTACAATTTTTGTTTCAGACAACAAATATGATTTGTATAACCCATGAAGATAATCTATTATATGTACCCATATTTCTGCTTTTTCTTTTGTCTTTTAGTCCTTTCTGATCCTCTAGGATTTCTTCATTATTTGTATTTTGTTTGAAGAACTTTTTAAAATCATTTTTATGGGTAGATTTTCTAATGAGACATTCTTTTAGCATTTTTGTTTTGTTTTCTTTTTGACTCCTGAAAATGTCTTTTCCCTTCTAGTATTGAATTCAACCAGATATGAATTCATGATTCATAATTCTTCTTTCAGCACTGAAAATGTTATGTTACTTCCTTTGCCTCCATTGTGTCAGATGAGAAATCTGTTGCCATTTGAATTGGTGTTCTTATATAGATGCCATACTGAATGTCTTTGCTTTCAAAAGTGTTTGTTTATTTGTTTGTTTTTAATTTTATTGGTACCTTTTAGGTATACAATATAATGACATTCATCATTGGAAATTTGTACCTTTACATAATATATCTTTGTTCTTATTTTTTCCCCATTCCCCTGCCCTCCCTTCAATCCCTCCCCCCTCCCTATTTACAAAGACTTTGGTTCCATTTTTTTCCTTTTCTCGTATTAATTTCATACCCTTCTTTCTTTCTTTTTTTTTTTTTTGGTACCGGGGATCGAACTCGGGACCTTGCACTTGCAAGGCAGGTGCCGGAACCACTGAGCTAAATCCCAGGCCCCAATACCCTTCTTTCTTGAGATAGTGTCTCACTATGTAATTCAGGCTGACCTTGAGCTCACTATGTAGTGCATCCTGCTCATTATGTAGCAGGGTGGCCTCAAACTCCTGTCCATCTTCCTGCCTCCTGAGGATGGGTGATGAGAACATCACCTTGCCCAGCTACTTTCAATAGTTTTTCTTTCTTTACAGAAATTATGTATCTTGGTGTGGATTTCTTTGCATTTATCCTATTTGGAGTTTGTTCAGTTTCTTGAATCTGTAGGTTTATATATTTCACCAAATTGGAGAAAACTTCAGCCACTATGTTTTTGAATACTTTCTCAACCCTTCTTTTTTTCTCCACCTCTTCTGGGACTTTGATAATATGGATATTAGATCTTTTTTTCATTGCCTCATAAATGCCTGAGGTTCTTTTCATTTGTTTTCAGCCCATTTTTTTCTCTTTTGTTTGTATTGGGTAAGTTTTTATTGATTCATTCTCAAGTTCACCAACTCTGACCTTTCTACCCTATTATTGAGCCCATCTAGCAAGTTTTGTTTAAATTTGTTACTGTATTCTTCAGTTCTATAATTTATATTTGATTCTCTTTTGTAACTTTTACTCCTTTGATTAGATTTTAAATTTTTTCCTCTGTTTCTAGAGAACTTAACACTGCTTGTTGAAGCATTTAAAAATCCTTGTAAGCTAATTCCAACCTCAGATTCCTTTTGGTGTAGGCATCAGTTGACTGTCTTTTCTCATTCAAGTTGTGCTTTTTCTGGTTCTTGGTATGGCAAGTGATTTTCAATTCTATTTTAACTATTATGGTAGGCAACTCTGGGTTCTATCCATTTATTTCTCTTTTATTACTATTGCTTATTAATTTTACAAAATGTTGTCCTTCAGTGTTTATAATTTGATCATATCCACCCCCTATTAACTTCCCTTACCCACTCTCTTTCCTACCCCTTATTCCTTTCCTCCCCCTTATTCCTTTCCTCTTGTCTAATAATCTCCATTCTACTTCCATGCCATGTTTTTTAGATTCTACAGAGTAGGAAGAACATGTGATATTTGTCTAAGTCTGGCTTATTTTGCTCAACATGATGATCTCCAGATTCCATCCATTTTCCTGCAGATGACAAAATTTTGTTCTTTTTTTACACCTGAATAATATTCTGTTATGTATATTTACCATATTTTAAAATTCATTTATCTGTTGTTGCACACCTAGGCTGGTTCCGTATCTTGGCTGTTGTGAATTGTGCTGTAGTAAACATGAGTATGCAGCTATCCTTGTAGTGTGGTAACTTTAGTTCCTTCAGGTATATACTAAGGAGGGGTATAGGTATATACTAAGGAGTGGTATAGCTATATCATATGGTGGTTCTATTCTTAATTGTTTAAGGAATATCCATACTGATTTCCAAAAAGGCTATATTGATTTACATTCCCATTACCAATGTAGGAGGATTCCTTTTACCTGCATCCTCACCAGCATTTATTGCTTTTTGTATTCCTAAAGATAGCCGTTCTGACTGGGGTGAGATGGAATCTCAATGTAATTTTGATTTGCATTTCCCTAATGGCTAAAGATATTTAAAACTTTTTCAGATATGTATTGGCCATTAATGCTACCACAACTGAGAACTGTCTAGTTCATTTACTCATTTATAGATTAGGTTATTTCATTTTTGGTGTTTTAATTCTTTATATATTCTAGATATTAATTCTCTGTCAGAAGAGTAGCTGGCAAAGATTTTCTCCCATTCTGTAGGTTGTTTATTCATTGTGTTAGTTGTTTCCCTTGCTGGGCAGAAACATTTTAATGTAAAGTAGTACTATTTGTTGATTCTTATTATTATATCCCGTGCACTTAGAGTCCTATTCAGGAAGTATTTTGTTTGTGACTGTGGCTTCTTGTGTTTTTCCTAGTTTGTTTCCTTCCTTCTTTCCTTCCTTCCTTCCTTCTTTCCTTCCTTCCTTCCTTCCTCCCTCCCTCCCTCTCTCCCTCCCTCCCTCTCTCCCTCTCTCCCTCCCTCCCTCTCTCCCTCTCTCCCTCCCTCCCTCTCTCCCTCTCTCCCTCTCTCCCTCTCTCCCTCTCTCCCTCTCTCCCTCTGTTCCTCTCTCCCTCTCTCCCTCTCTCCCTCCCCCACCCCTTTATGTGGTACTGGGCATTGAACCCAGGGCCTTCACACTGATCTGTATTCCTAGCCCTCCTTTTAAATTTTTTAAATTTGGAGTCATTAAATTGCCCAGAATGGGCTCAAACTTGAGATCCTCCTGCCTCAACCTCCTAGGGTGCTGGGATTACAGGTATGCATCACCATACTCAGCTTCCCCTATGTTTTCAGGTCTTGGACCTTGGTCTTTGATCCATTTTGAATTGATTTTATACAGGGTGAGAGATAAGGAGCTAGTTTCAATCCTCTACACATGGATATCCAGTTTTGCTGGCACCATTTGTTAAAGAGCCTGTTTTTTCTTCAATGTTTTTTTTTTTTTTGGCTATTTTGTGCAGAATTAGATGGCGATAGTTCATGGGTTTGTTTCTGTGTTCTCTATTCTTTCCTTTGGCCTGTGTCTATTTTTGTGCCAATACCATGCTATTTTTGTTACTATGGCTTTTGTATAACTTGAAATCAGGTGGGGGCTGGGGATTTAGCTCAGTGGTTCCACCGCCTGCCTTGCAAGTGCAAGGTCCAGTTCAATCCTCGGCACCAAAAAAAAAAAAAAAAAAAAAAAAAAAATCAGGTATTGTGATGCCTCTAGCCTTTCTTTTTTTGCTGAGGATTGCTTTGGCTATTCTGGGTCTTTTGTGTTTCCATATGAATTTTAGGCTTTTTATTTCTAGTTCTGTGAAAAATGTCACTGTTATTTTGATAGGGATTACATTGAATCTATAGATTGCTTTTCCTAGGATGGCCATTTTTATATTCTGCCAAGTCATGAATATGAGAGGTCTTTCCATCTTCTAGAGTGTTCTTCAGTTTTTCGTCAATGTTCTGAAATTTTCATTGTAGAAATCTTTCACCTCTGGTTAGATTGATTCCTAGGTATTTTTTCAAGCTACTGTGAGTAGAACTGTTTTTTAATTTTCTTTCTCAGGTAGTTTTTTGTTGATCTTTTAATAATGATTTTATTTCCTGCTACATTGCTGAATTCATTTCTCAGCTCTCAAAGTCATTTGGTGGACTCTTTAAGGTCTTCTAAGTATAGGATCTTATCATCTGCATACGAGGATATTTTTGCTTCTTCTATTCCTATTTGAATCCCTTTAATTTCTTTTCTTGCCTATTTGTTCTAGCCTAAATTTCAAGTACTATATTGAATAGGAATGGTGAGAATGGACATTCTTGACTTATTTGTGATTTTAGAGGCAGTATTCTGTGTTTCCCCATTCAGAATGATGTTGGCTGTGGGTTGGTCGTATATGGCCTCTACTGTATTGAGGAATGATCCTTCAGTACCTAGTTTCTTTAGGGCTTTTATCTTGAACAGATGTTGAATTTTTGTCAAAACCCTTTTCTGTTTCAATTGTGGTAATCATGTGATTTTTATCCTTCATTCTATGTGTGTGGTATACAGTATCATGTTTATTGATTTGTGTTTGTTGAATCATCCTTGCATCCTAAGAATGAAAACAAATTGATCATAGTATATGATGTTTTTAATGTGTTATTGAATTTTGTTTAGAAATATTTTGATCAGGGTTTTTGCATCTATGTTCATCAAGGATACTGGTTTATTCTTTTTATTTTTGTTAGGACCTTGTTCAGTTTTGGTATCTCCTGGGTCTTATTTAAATCTTCTACAGTATTTTAGTAGGGAGTCATCATATTTATGTTTAGCATGTGGGTTAGGATCTACTTTTATGAATGAAGTTTACTTTTCAGAGCTTTTATAGTACTCTAATGCTTTGCTTAGTTTATCCTGTGCTGCTATGCCCCTTACAGGTCCTTGTTGGTGCTGAGAGGGGTAAGAAGTTCTCCTAGCTGCTCCTAGGGGAAAGGAGTCCCTGTCCTGCTAGGATTAAGATTACTTCCTGGGGACCCTGTAAGGAGAGGGAGAGTATTTTGCCAGAGTGCTTTATTATCAATGGAGTGCTAAGGTATCCTGCTAATTGGTATTTGCAGCTGGCCTGATATTTTCAGTAGAGCTCCCATTCAATCCTAGGCCTTTTGTTGCTAGGTTGGGGGTTAGGAAAATTAGAGCTTCCCATTTTCTGTGAGTGGTAGAAGGGATTATAAAATGTCCTGCTGTTATATTATTCTTCAAGGCCTGGAGTTCCTAATTCATCTTCCTTTACCATTTTTCAGATTTCTCCTTTGTTTGCCTCATGTTGTTTCCAGGATTTGTAATTGTACTTACAAAAAGGGAGGGGAAAGAAATGAGCTTAAACTATCTTGTCTGGACCCTAATAGTGTTTTATTTAACCATTCATTTTTTTGATAATAAGATTATTTTGAATGGTGAGTACTTTAGACATCATGAAGTATTGGGGAATGTAGTGTTGAAGGAGGAGTCCTTCCAACAGCCTTGAAATCTGAAAGGATTTCTTACTCCACGGACTCGTGGGCCTGGGCCTGGTTAGCAGCCCAGTACAGGCTGTTACTCATCTGTCTTCTTCTTGCTTGGCTGGTGATGTCAGTTCTTCATGTTTTCTTTAAAGGCAGGCTTTTCTTGTTGTTCTTATGCTTGTTGAATAATGCATTAGTTTGTCATACTTCTAGCATTGTTAAAACAGATCCACCGTCAACTCTGTAGGATCTTTTCTTAACCTTTTAGGTCAATATTGTCTCCCTTTTAGCAAATAATTTAAATTCAGCCATATAAACTGTATTTGTGAGTTAATTGTAAGATATTTGATTTTTATGTAAGCTTTTATATTTCAGGACTACAAAGCAGTGGTCTTTTTTTTTTTTATAAACTAGTGTAAAGAAAATTTCTGACATTTTCCACTTGTGAATAAGGAATTTGAGGTCATTTTAGTTCTTCCAGAGTAAATGTGCCTTGTTTAAAAAAAAAGTCAGAAATCTTTTATATTGGAAGCCATGGGTCATTTTGTATAGTTTACAGTAATAGTTTTGCACAAATAATTTCAGGTTAAAATTGCATACTATTTATTCCCACCCATTTCCTTTATTGGCTGTGACACACAGGAATTACGCCCATTGCTTGAGTAACCTTTCTGACCTTTTGTTACTTGGCTATAAATTGACTTGGGTCTTTTGCAAAAACACTGTAGGGGGGTGGATCTTTTTGTTAGAACCCAGCCAATTCCTGCTTCAGTGCAGAACAGTTTGTTCTTCTGAAGAAATGAGCCAGTTCAGTGAACAGAAAAACATAGCCATAAACTGGCATCGCCAAAAACTGCAAAAGCAATTGCCCACATTTATTCCACAGAACAAGGAACTTATTTTTAAAACATGAGGCTTTGGGGAGAGAAATATATTTTGGAGCTCCACTGGCTTTAGGTAAATGTAATGGACTCATTAAAGTGAATTGTAACTATGTAAAAGGCTTCTTTTCCTGAGCTCTGGCAGTCACCAACGCTTAACATATTAAACAGAAATATAGCGGAATTCTCCTTCCACCTGCTTCCACAGTCCTCACGGATTGTGCTGAATCTCATATTCCCTATATTTCAACCGATCTGTCCACTGAAATGAAAGTAGCTTCTCTTAAGCAATACAAATACTTTCCAGGTGACTGCTGTGTTCAAGGCTGACTGTTGGTCCGTTCCCCAAAGAAATATGTGGTAGCCATTGAATTATAAGAAAACATGTAAAATCATTACATGATAGTGGGGCAGGTGCAGTAATAGAAAAACGTAAAAGACACAGTCAGTACTTCACAGACTGGAACACAGAAGTGGAGCCATTTGAGTGAAGTTTGGAGACTCTCTAGAAGTTTGCCAAATGATGGAGACAAATATTATGGGCACAGAGGAGCAGAGGTAAAGTTGACAGGTAACAACACAGCATGGAGTTTCAGGTACTAGTAGTAAAATTATACTTGGGTATAAAGTAAGAGAAGAGAATGGAATGAAAATGTAGAGAGAAAGAGGTCAGACATCATGCATCTCAAATATCACATGAAACAGCTTGAAATGTCTCCTGTATGCCATAGGAGATATGGAATTCTTGAAGTAGGAAAATAACCTGGGCAGAATTAGGGAGGGAAAACTGTGGATTTGCAAGGAACTGTGAATTGAAATATGCTCCTACCGGGAGTCTCTGAAGACAACTATGTGTGTCCTGGAAAAGCAAATAGGCTTGTGACACTGAGGACCATATTGGGAGAGCAGTGTGTAGGCAATGTAGATCACTGACGTAACTGCAACAGTCCACAAGCAAGAGCAGAGAGTCAGTGCTCAGTGGCTACATTGGTGACTGGAGAGTGTAGGTAGAAGAGTAGGAGGAAAGAAGTCCAAGATTTCTACTGAACTCTGAACATGCCTGCCAAAGGCGCTTTCACACACACTGTCTTATTTGCATTCAAATTATTCCCACTGTAGCAGAGAGAACTGAGATTTGGAATGTTCAGTACTTCACTCAGACCTGTTTGATTTCACTGGGAAGTAGCTGAGTCAGAGATGGACTAGGTTTATCTGACTCCAAACACATGGACCAAGAATCTGGCTCAGTGGTGCTGCCGCCTGCCTTGAAAGCTCAAGGTCCCGAGTTCGATCCCCAGTACCAAAACAAAAACCAAAAAAACAAAACACTGTGACATGACACCTTTGAATAGCATGTGCTATAACTGAGCCACTCAGTGTTAAGCAAGACTTGAAATGTATACATACTCATTATGTAAGAGCTCATGTCTATAAATACTTGTACTATGATTAGTATTTATGCTAATAGATGTTATATATTAGTGTTAATGCTAATACATCGATATTCTGAAAGCCTGTCTTTCTTCTTAACCTGTTATCCTAACAAAACATCAGATACATGATTTCATTTCTTAAAATCTCACCATTGTGAAAGAATTGGTTTAGGGGAAGGCCCAACCAAATTAGCAAAAAGTATAAATGAATGCATATATTTAAAGAAATGGAATTTTAAGTATGCAAGGGTATATGTGTAATAATTCATGTTAGAACAACCAAGTATGGCTTTTAGAAACTAGAGAACCTTATAGGACTAACATTAATTGATGTGGTATTTTTTTTTAGCGAATGTATGCTTTAAAAAGTCTCAGAAAACATATTTTTAAAGTTAACTATATCTGATGAAGGATTTATTTGGCAAAAATTTTCTTCCAGCAGGCTGCAGGACAAATAAGTGATTTTTTTTCTATGCAGCAATCATTCTTCAATCATGAAGTAATAGATTTTAGAGTTAGATCCCATGAGATAGGTATGAAAGAGCCAAAAAGAAACCCAAAAAACCAAAAACCCTGGTTTACTCTATGGTGGTTAATGGATCATCCCCTACTGAGTTACCAAAGGGGAATACTGTCCTGTTGGGGATTCAAGCCGTGAAGTTCTAGCACTGAAGGCTGTAGTTATGGAATGTTGCAAGATGTCTCTTTAGCATCAGCATCTCATTTTGATCCTTTTTGCGCTTGTTTCTCAAAGTGAAACCACAAATTATGAATGCTTTTGAGGTAGAAACGTACAGAAAATGTATGGAGAATACCACATCTTAATCTTTTTTTGGGGGGGAGATTTTTAAAATATAATTTTAAACTATTTTGTACCAGTACAATATATTAATTTTACAAATGTAAAATTTTATCAGCTGTTAAAGCATTTGCAAAAACCACACATCCTACTTCATCTTTATTGCACAATATCTATAAGAAAATATTAATTTTTAAATTAGAAAACATAAAAATGCTTTCAATATAGAAGAGATGATCTGATTTTAAAGACAATACTCTATAAGAATGTCTACCCAGAAAATAACAAACTTTCACAGGATACCAAGCTGGACAGATGCTTCAGCAAATCCGCTACAAAGCTCTGTGTAAAACCAGTCCAAGATTAATCCAAACTGTATCATCATTCTTCATTAGAAATCTAGACACCACTCAAGGTGGTTTCTTATACTTAAAAAGAGGCATTTTTCAGTGTGAGCATTCTGAACATCTCTTCTGTAAGAAGCAACACTTCCAAGTTAATAGTCAGTGCTGGCTTGGGCAGCACATAGTCCAACATACTAGCCATGTGCAGGTGTCTTCCTTCAGGCAGATTACCTGTGGCAGCTGTTTGTAATGACTACTAATGACCCCCATTTTAATTTATGCTGATACAAAACATAAGTTAAATACATTTTTAAAACTTCAACCTTTACAAAAATCAGTTTATAAATTTGCATCATAAAAATTAGTGTCGAGATCTTCAGGATGGTTGTGTATTAGTTTTCCCAGAGTTGCAGTGACTGATGTCCCACTTTTCTAATATAGTGTAATCAGGAAATCATCCCGAGCACTAAGTTGGAATCTCACAACAGGTTAGCTGATAAGGTTTGTATGATAGATTTTAGTGGGATGTAACCCTGGACCTACATAGCAATGCAGGTGTTAAAATATCGACAGCAAACCTTGGTGGGAATTTAATTCACCTCAGGCAATAAACATATTCTGGAGATGCAAAAGGAAAAAAGGTTTACTTATACATTACTGATGGGGTTGTGTATAATCACAGAAAAAAATCCTCATTTATTAGAATAAGGATTCACCAGATTGATACATATATAGACTGTACATCTTTTCCTATTAAAGCTTGTTGGTTCATTTTCAAGTGTTTTCAAGTTTATGCTTTGATGGCCTGGGAAATTACCCTTTGGAACTTATGGCCTGCATAAGTAAAGTCAAATATCACATATTTGTGTAGAAATAGTGGTTATATGCTCACAAGTTTGTTGTAGGTAGACAAATTATCAAAACCCCAGATTTATAAAAAGTTTGTATTATTTAGAATCTCTTCCTTAGGAATCAAAGCAGTCACTTTTGTGGAACTGCATTTTTCAGAACTGCTCAAAGCACTTCATCTAGATGAGTGTTTTAAAAATATATATATATATAAGTCTACAAAGAGACTTCAAACATCACATATTTCACTTTCTATGGGCTTTTTATCATGAATCCCTTCCTTAAAGTCCTTCAGAATAAAATAAAAATAAACTCACATTCCATTGGAAAAAATGGCAACATTCATGGTCTGAAAACTGTCTGGATTCCCCCAAATCTTAGTACTATGTGCAATTTCCTCACTTACAGGCTTTGAGGAAACCCCTGATCCTCTATTATGGGACAGTTGGCTAATGGACATGCCATAGAAAATTCACATAACAGTAAACAGATTAAAATCTATTCCATAAAATAAAAATGTTCTATGATTTCAATTTAAATACATATATCTGAAAAGCTAAAAGGAGGTTTTTTGTTTTTCAAAAGTCCAAATTATTAAAAGTCTCTTCAAAATATTATGTCCAATTCTTTAAAAAAAAAACAAAACTAAACCACCTTGCTTTAGGCACACTGTTTGATTAGTTTCTAAAAACCCAAGGGAAGAGAAATCATTTGTCAATCCAGCTTCCTTAATTTTACTGAAGAAGAATTTCTCCAGGATATTGGCACATTTGTAGCGTTCACTCTCTGGGGGGTTGTACTCTCTGCAATTGGTAAAGACTCACTGTAAATCAGCCATGAATAACTTCTTAGACACGTAATACCTATTCTTGAGGCGTTCACTCATCGTTTTCAGATCCATGGGGAACCTTATAACGTCATAATATCCCGGAGCTTCTGTTCTCTTCACAGGTTCCATGAAGGGCCAAGCGCTTTGATGGCTCTTCACCTGCTGGAGGATGCTCTTCAGTGTGCTGTAAAGCTGGTCAGGGTCTTTGGGCTCTTTACTTTTGTCTTTTCCACTCGGTTTCCAGCCTGTCTCTCTAAGGAATGCTTTCTATAGGAATTTGTCAAACTCCATCTTTAAAACATGAAAGTCCAGGATAGACTTTTCGAATCTGGGCCTGTTTTCTTTCTATCAGCTTTTTAATTATCTCCTTCTGCTTTTTAATGATGACAGAAAATTCTGTGTATGGAATCCGTGGGTTTAGCTCACATCCCATTAAAGTGGCTCCTTCATAATCCTTGATGTAGCCAACATATTTGGTTTTAGGTATTTTAATTTCTTTGGAGAAACCCTGTTTCTTGAAGTATCCAATTGCATATTCATCTGCATATGTGAGGAAGTTCAGGATGTCGTGTTTTATATGATATTCTTTCAAATGATTCATCAGGTGAGTTCCATAGCCCTTGACTTGCTCACTTGAGGTGACAGCACAGAAAACAATCTCTGTGAATCCTTGGGATGGGAACATTCGGAAACAGATACCACCGATGACATGGCTATCTTTAATTAAAGCAAGGGTTTTGTGTTTCGGGTCAAAGATAAGCCGTGTGATGTACTCTTTGGGCATTCGGGGCAGCTGATGGGAGAACACGTTCTGAAGGCCGACCAGCCCCATCAGGATCTTCTTGTTTGGTTTCTGGTTCAGGGAATTGCCAGCCACATGAAACTCAGTCATGCCCCTGCGCTCCTCCAACCTCGTCGCCTCATCCCTGGCTGAATGTGCTGACAGAAAATTTGTCTTTGGTCCAAGCATCGAGGCAGGGTCTGTGATAGTTGACATGACCTCACTGATCAATTCCATAGGAATATCCCCCATAACTCGGGGTCTCTTGACCTCCTCCAGAACATGAGAATCATTCATTTTCCTCTTTTCTCCTGGGTTTGCCTCAAACCCACAAGAGGCTTTGCAGGCAGGACTGGTGCTGCCTCCATTCGGCTGCTCAAGGGAAGATGAATTTGAATTGTATGAAACTGTCCCAGCCACAGGAGGCGGACTGATAACTGTTTGGATTCCTAGCTGGCTGGTTCTGGAAGAGACTGAGAGAAAATCCTGATCCCAGATAGGAGAGTTTTGACTATAAACTTCTTCTAACATGGACAGAAACTTTGGGAAATGGGTGAGGATTAGAGTTCATTTCTCAAGAGGCAGTTTGTCTTTTTCCTATCTTGCTTGTTCCAGGAGTTGTCGCCTCATTACGGTGAAGACCGAGCGAAGCAACGTTCTCCCAAACACCTGGGTGGTTTCATACCGAGGTAGACTGTCACAGAACTGGGGCACATTGCAGTAACACAGCCACCTTGTGTAGTTTTCTTTGTATCCAGAAATATCATCATTGGGAGATCGCAGTCTTCGTTGAGATGGTGCCTCCAGATGCCAATAGTTGATTCGGTTTAGGAACATTTTTGCCAACTCAACTATTGTTTGCCTTTCTTTTGATGGCAGGTGACTAAATTTGTACTGTACAAAGTTATTCACACCCTGTTCAATACTAGGCTTTTCAAATGGAGGCTTCTCCAAAGAGCCTTCAACCACAGGTTTTCCTCTTTGTAAAATAGATTTTCTCAAGAGCTTAAATAGATAGAAATAAACTTGTTTGGTATCTGCATCTTCTTCCTTGTGGACACAGGTAAAGAGATATTCCACATCCAACACTATTCCCAGGAGTCTGTTCATCTCTTTCTCTGACACATTCTCCAGGTGGGAAACATGAGCAGCGAGGGCGTGGCTACAACTCCGACAGGACTCAGTCAGGCTGACAATGATCTGCTGCAGATTGGCTCTGGGGGGCGTGGGAGAAGGGTTGGGGTTTTTCCAGCCATTACATTTACAGGACTCCTCAGCCTTGCAGGCGGAGTACACCTCGAGTTTCTCCAGTTTCTTGGCCCACGGCGCGGAGCGCAGCTGCGCCTTCTTCACGGCGATCCGGGCCGAGCTGCCGCCTCCCGGGCCCTCGGCCGCGCACGCCGCCGCCACTGCGGTCGCCGGACGGCAGCCGCCAGAGCCCCCGGCGGCGGAGGCAGCAGCACAGGGGGTCCCTGCGGGGTCCCTGCGGGGGCGCGGAGGGCAGCGCCCTGGGCCTGGCCCCCGCCCCGCCGCCGCCCGGCGCGGCCCCGCCAGCCTCGGACATGCGGCCCGGGAGCGCGGCTCGGGCGCCGAGCTCCCACATTTTAATCTTAAATCTAAAGTATTTTATAGCAACACTGGTAAAAATTGTTGAGTTTTTAGGAGAAAGAAAAAACCCTACTGTGACAGAGTAGTGGAGCTGTAGCATGGTCCTCTGGGCAGAATTGGGATTATATAGAGTCCAGGAATGGAAAGATAGCTCTGCTTTTCTAGTGGCTGCTGAGCAGTTGAGAGAAGCAGTTACATAACTGGGTATGCTCATTAGTTCTGCTATAAATTCACTCAGCTGGGTCTCTGTGGGTTCTTTGTTCACCTCAGCATTCTCTTACTTCCTTGGTAGCCACGACAGAGACACAGAATCCAAAACTCGGCCCCTGGAAGTCTAGCCTTCTGGAGCAGATGAACTGTAAGCAGAGCCAAAGCTCATATTGAGGCAAGAGATGGTAGATGTGAGAGCTGTGAGGAAGCACAGTGTGGAAAGAGCTGCCAACCAAACCTGGCATTCTGGTCTCCTGGGAGCTCATTCAGTCTATGAATTTGCCTCCTTGCATCTCACTTTCTTCCTTTGTAGAAAGATTATAATGCCTACTCCATACCCAGGTATTACATGATAGTGTGAACACTGAATATCGTAACTCATGCAGTGTGCCTTGACCAGAATTGGCATTTTGAAAATACTGTGTTCTCTGCTCTTCTCCTTTCCTGTCCCCATCCAACCCTGGTCTTTCTTGCTTTCTTTTTATTGGGAAATATAGTCTCATTTGTAAACCCTGTCAGTAGATCTCTCTTGGTCCTCAAAATTCTCTTTCATCCCCTTCTCCTCTTTCCTTCCTGCCTCCCAGGAATAACTATCCCAATTTCCTTGCCACTTTTCCTGGGCAATAGCAGTCCAAAGATGAGAGTGAGGGGAATGGAAGGTGCCTGAGAAGATAAGGGTGGCATTGCAGTCATAGACACATCTTAGGACAGCATTTCTTCTCATTTAAGTCCTCTCAGATCTCCCAAACAGGTTTGAGAATTCTGGGCTCTTGATTACCCTGTAGCATTACACGTCTTCGTCTCTCACTTCAATTTTTTTTTTGTACCGGGGCTCGAACTCGGGACCTTGTGCTTGCAAGGCAAGCGGTGGCACCACTGAGCTAAATCCCCAGCCCTCACTTCAATTTTCTGAAAGGAGAAAAGAGAGAAAGGGTTTGTCCTTTCCAGGTTGCCTACTTCTAGTATCCACTTTCTCCTTCTATAGACATTGATTATTCAAAGGGCCCCATCATGTGTTCTCTTTGGGCTCCTTTTGTGTTAATGTCCTCAGAGTCCACACCTAAAGAAAATGATGAGCAGTCACTTGGAGAACACACCTGTTCATAACTTTCCTCTAGGTTCATTGCCTCCTCTCCTTACTTCACACTCCCCATCCCCGTTTAGTTGTCCCCATTTCTGATACATCTTTACCTAAGGCAGTAGTTCTCAGCCATGGACAATTATGCCTCCCAGGGGACATTTGACAGTCTCAGGACTTTTTTTGGTTGTCACAACCTGGAAGCATTGGGTGTGGGTGGGTGTATGCTACTAGCACTAGCAGGTAAAGGTTAAAGATGTTGCTAAATATCTTAGTGCACAGAACAGCCTCCCAGAATGTAGAGCTCTCTGTCCTAAAATGTCAGTGATATTAAGACTGAGAGATTGATCTAAGAGTTTGTCATTGAACCCTTTTTTGTGTTTGCCTGCCTCCTCCATTATCTGTGCTGAAGAACTTTTGCTGACTTAAGAAGCTCCTCCTTAGTGAATGGCTCCCCTCTCTCAAGTCTCCCTTCTTCCCTTACTCTTGCCAGTTGATCCTCCCTCTAGGATTTATAACTTGCTGTGTCTGTCATTCATTGCAACAGTTACCACCATTTGGCTTCTGATTGCCCTCTTCAACATGACTTGTTCTTTCTCTTTAGGCAGCCAAGTAAGGACTTACTGAGGATGATCTTCCAAATACCATATATTATTATTATATAATAATATCTGAGGGCCTAACCTTTGGCACTAGAAGAGTCAGTAGCATATAGTGGAGCGAGCAGAGGACTTGGTGTCTGGATTGTCAGTCTGGTATGCAACTATAATTTTCCAGCTCTGTGGCAAATAGATCTAAGTTTCTTGAGCTTTATGTTCCACATCGGTGAGATCAGTAGTCTCCATTTCCTGAGGTTGTGTGAGTCTATGAGATTTTAGCATAGAACACAGTACATTCAGATGTGGTTTTTTAACTTTTATTTGTATTTATTATGTGCTTAATTTATTCCTGGGCTGTAAGTTTTTATTTCATTTTCTTCTGGGAAATCTTTTTCCTCTGTGCAACTTCTTCTTCTGGTTTAGGAACAATTTGTTCCTTTTCAGTAAGGATCATCTCAGTGTGGTAGGGGAAGCTCAAGCCTGGATTAATCTAACCATGAGTCTAACCATGAGTACAGGGACACATCTTGGGTACTTGGTACTTTGTTCATTTGGATATGTTTGATAACCAGAAATGTACATCTAAAATCCTGAAGTTTAGCATTACTCTCTGCATTTTTAAACATGTCCAACAAAAATTCAGCACTCTTTTTGGGCCACCAACCCTATGTCTGGCCCCTCTCTTTGGCCTAGCACACCTGTCAGCTCCACTGTTCTAAGGCTAGAATGGTACACATTGCTTCATTAAAGTGACATCCTTCAGGTATTTGGTAACCTTTTGTATATGTGCTGCCGAAGCGAGCACATGGTAGCCTTTTGGATATGTATAACCTTGATGGCCTGTGCAGTTCCATGGGTGTTCTTAAAGTGAACAGACAGATTTCAGGCTCTCTGTGAGATTTTGTGAGGGTTTTTGGTTCAAAAGTGTCGCGAACCATTTTCACAGGTCACCTTAGGCCACTTTCAAATGTGTTTTGAATCTGGAAAATGAAGCCAAGTTTCTATATGTTACCTTTGTAGTAGATAGCTCAGGGAGAAAATAGATTTGTTTCTCATTGCCTGGAAGGTAGCAGTCTTAATTCACTGTTGCACCTTATGAGAAACCCTTACTGGCATAGGGCCTATAGCACATCCTATTAACTGTAGAAATGATAGAAAATATTGATACTTTATTCTAAACCCATGGAAGCAGGGGGAAAATCCATACATTTAAGACTTCACTCTTCTGTAGAGGAGATATTTCTCCCTATTTTGAACTTTGGAACCCTAGAAACATACCCTGAATGTTGGGAAACCTGTCCTGAGGTAGCCTGAAGTCAGCTGCTTTGTAAAGAGACGGCTGAGGGATGAGAGGGATACCATGTCCATTCACTCCCACAAATTTCTGATGCCTGGAAACCAGCACAGAAGAAGTAGTGTTATATTTTGTTCTGACATTATAAATCATTTACCTTTTTCCATAGTACTGGAGTCTAAGGACAAGTAATCCTGTGGTCAAAGACCATTTTCATATACTCTTAGGGCTAGGGTTATAACAATTATATAAATACTCAAATACCATCTAGTATTTGTTCAGAGAATTTCAAACTTATTTTCTCTGGGAATGGCCTTATCTTTAGGACATAGAGGGAGTCTGGGCACATCAGGGAAAGAACTGGTTCCATCCTTAAAGAGAACTTGGAAAGGTACTAAGATGTATAGAAATGTTGTTAGTTTTCAACTCTATCAGGGGCTAAAGGATAAAGACATAGTACGTGAGGAAGTTGTGGGTCAGAGGCCAGTTGGAAACAGATTGTGTCTGATCAGTTAGGCCTCAATGTTGACAGGGTTTGCACAGCTAATGCCTCCTTACCCTATTTACCCTATTTATCTCTCACTCCTAGGAATCCCAAGGGACTTAGCTCTACATTTTATGATTTTGCTCTTTACTCAAATATCCTGTCTTGTACTGTTCACTCTTACAGGATGTGCTTGTTTTCTTGCCATCCAGCAGTGCTGTAGATTACAAAAATAGGCGTGGCATCAGGAATACTTGGATTTGAGTCCTAGCTGTTGCCTGTTGCTTGGGTCAGCTGAGTCAAATTATGTCGTACTTAACCATTTAAACTTTGGTTCCTCACTGTGGAAAATCAGATTGGTACTTAGCTCATGGTGTTATTGTGAGGAGCAAATTAAGTAAGCAAATAAATGTAAAGCAGTTGGCATTTTTCTTGATATATACTGATTTTATTCGGCTGATGGTGGTTATACTGCTTGATGAAAGATGCACTAGCTTTGAATTATTCTCATTTTCACCATATTGCTTAGCACAAAGCTAAGTATCTAGTAGCACTCAATATTTTATTTGAAATAAATTACAGATACAAATGTACCCACAGACACACAGGATAATCTGAAAATGACAAAATTTTGAAATACTCTAGAGGAAATGTTTGTGAAATGTTTGAGCTCAGTTTTAGAAATTTGATACACACATAAGGAGTCTAAGGTGAGCCAACCCCCACTCTTTGCAGTAAGTTAGATCATTTGAAGGGAAAGCATCTGAATATATCATCTCAGCCTTTTTGCAAAACAACTTCACTTGATTATGACTTACTGTTACATCCTCTGCTTTCTGGAAGATCAGTGTAAAAATGGCCTATTGTGTTTCAGTATACCTTTCCAAACTAAGACTGTAAGCCTGACCTTTACCTGGTTTCCCATATACACAGTTCCAAGACATTTTTCTTGAGTTCCTCGCCAAGAAAATGTCTCTATGTAAGCATACATGTTCGTTTTTGTTAAATGATAAGAATAGCATCAGCCCAAAATTCATTGCCCTTGATATTGAGACTCAGGGTCAAATTTAATGCCAGGTGAAGGGTGGAGGACACCCCCCTCAACATCTTTTCTACCTTCCTACTCCCTTCTGGAACAAACAGACTGTTTGTTTTGTCTTCTGATAGGGAAGACATTGGTTCCATCCCCTACCTCCAAGGATGGGTCTTTAGTATTTAACTCAATCAAGTAACCCCACACATGTTGCCACAGTGATCAATCCAGTGGCACTCAGTACCATGGGTTAGTTCAGGCCTACGTGAGTAACCTAGTTTAGACTATCAGAATATTTGGTGAGAACTTTGGAAGAAGGGTTCCTCAGTCTTCTGACAGGCCTTCCCAGAGCCACCCCTCTTTCCACCTATGTTTCTGTCAGCCTATCTTTCTATCTATGTCATGGGGACATGAA
The DNA here is from genome assembly GCF_053883595.1 of Heterocephalus glaber. Lineage (NCBI taxonomy): Eukaryota > Metazoa > Chordata > Mammalia > Rodentia > Bathyergidae > Heterocephalus > Heterocephalus glaber. The sequence goes on along the minus strand of NW_028258330.1, from coordinate 31,911,387 downwards.
TCCTAGGACTGCTATAAATTACCTTACCCTGACTAGGGGAAGCTGCCCTTGGAATGTGTTTAGTAAAGTACAGTGGACCCTCAAGTTTTGACCAGCCTGACATATGAACAACTTGGGTTATGACTGGAATTTTAGTTTTAACTTGAGTTATGGGTCTTGAGTTACAACTGGAATGCTGGTCGCTTGTGCTTCCAGATGGTCTCAGATATAGATTTAACCCTTAAAGAGTTCTGGAAGGAACATTACAACATCCTTTCCTGTGTAGGGTTGAGAAATCCTGGGCCAGTGTCTCTCTAAGAACACTGAGATCTGCCTGTATACAGGACAGAGACTTTGAAAGCTGTGTAGAGGATCCTGAGCCTTCAGTTGACCAACTTGAGTTACAACCAGCTCTTGGGAATGAATTGAGTTCGTAAGTCAAGGGTCCACTGTACAGTAGAGAGAAAAAAAGCTTGGTATGGTGGCTCATCCCAGAACCCAGGAGCTTGAGGCAGGAAGATTGAGAGTCTGAGGCCAGGTTGGGCTACATAGCAAGTTTCAGGCCAGCCTGGACTATTTAGCAAGACCCTGTCCCAATAAAGAAAAAAGAAAAATAGAGAAAAAGAAAACAGACCCTTGTTTTCATCATATAGCCCTTGAATCAAACTCAAGCTAAACTGAAGCCACCCAACCTCTGAATTTTCCATTTACATGTGCAATAAACCCCTTTTGTTATGGAAGCCATTTTGGATTGAGTTTCTTGTACCATAGAATCCAAATGGCACTTGGTAGATATAGTTCCTTCTATTTTATGTACATTAGTTATTCTAACCTGTGGCCTGAGACTCTATCATGGAGAAGGGGGGCTAGGTATTGAAGGGACTGTATTTTGGAAAGGCATAAATTGCTTATGTGAACATATTTCTGCAAATTAATCTTCTACATAAAGATGCATTAATATTTTTCAAATTTATCTTGCTCTTTTGATTAATGCAATACAAACTTAGATAAAACTACTGAACGAGTAGGTTTTATCATATATTTTCCACAATGAACAGATGTTAAAAACATGGAAATTTCTTCCAGAAAATTTGTTCACTGTGGAAAATATATAACAAAACCGTGGGCCGGGGATTTAGCTCAGTGGTTCCTCCGCCTGCCTCACAAGTGCAGGGACCCAAGTTTGATCCCCGGTACCAAAAAAAAAAAAAAAACACCAAAAAACAAAACCTTACAAGTTCAGTGGTTTTTCTTAAATATGTATCTATTAAATCGTCTTGGTAGAAATTTTTGGCATAAGGAGACATTGCTTAGATAGGAGTTTCTTCCCTTTCCTTTTTTCTTTTATTACTCAAACTCTGTTAGAAATAGTGGAAGTCTAAGTTCTAATTACACTACCTTACCCTTACCTCAGAGCTTATAGTTAATTGGAGAGAAGAGATACATACACCAGATACTTTATAAGCCCGGGCTATTTTTATAGGGGATTGCATCACGAGATCATTTTGGGAGCTTCTTCTGAGAATTATTCTATCAGAAGAGAACTCTGGTACCGTGTTGACCACGTTGACCACTGCCATTTTGATATACATGTTTGCTAACATAATACTCACATGCCCTTTTCTTTATCTTTACACTTCTACCACTAATCTCAATCAGTAATTCTCAGCCTTTTTGAGCAATACACAGCAGTTTTTGCCATAATCCAAATTTTTGAACTGTGTATAGTACACATGCACACAAAGAATCACTAAATTTGCTACAAATAGTAAGTACTCCAGAATCGTAACTGTCTCTTGCAACGTAGAACTTTCCCGTCCTGTGTAGATATTTGAGCTAAACTATTCATTTCTCTGCTACTACAGTTGAATGCAAATGAGAGATTTTTAGGAGAACCTTGAATTGTCTCTTAGTTTGTTCAAAACAAAACAGAAAATCCTTATCAACTGTGGTATTTTATGTCAGAAGTAACAAAGACCCACTGAACTCCCCCAAAGTGTCCTGGCCCTGTGTGCTGCTTCTAGAATGCCAGATGGAAGGGCAGGCCAAGGTGGCCAGCTGGCCATAGAACCCTTATTCTAAGATTGTGCAGCTACTTTCTTCATTACATTAGAGTCAGAAGCAAAAGGAGCTTTCTGCCAGTTATCTAAAGGGCTGTATTCAAGCAGTGACCTATTTTTATACTGTAATCGGGTTGAGTTTCTCTTTTTTCCTCTCAAGACAGTAATCTCACATTCCTCTGAGTGATTGAGAAGCCAGTTCCTTATTACCTCTTTGGCTTGGTTATTTTTCAGTTTGACATAGGTTCAGTTTTAGCTGAGGATGGTAAAATTCGTCCCTTTTCCTTTTGTGGAGGATGGGGGTTGATTTATGAGTATAAAATTGAGGGATATGAAAGCATGAACCAACTGAGGATAGATAGCTTTCAAGGAAAAACAGAGCCCAATGAACTAAATAGAAGATGGTGTTTGGGATTGTACATTCAAGATTCTGCTCTTTTAAATCCTAATCACACATATTAGTTAATTACCTAGTCATCAAAGATTGCTTGAGCTTCACATGTGCAGAGTGGTAGAGGTGTAGCGATAAAATGGTACAACTCTTGCCTGGGCCAGACTTGAGAGGAAGTGTGACCCATAAGTACAATGCACTGTCAACCAGTGTGGCAGAGGAGATGGGCTTGGAACCAAGCCATGGTTGTTGCTAGTTAAGAGGCTCTGTGAAGGGTGCCAAGAATTCTTGAAGAGCTACCAAGCCGGACTCTGGCTTTCTAACTGCTTTCTACTCCTGCCTGTCTCACCTCCATAGGGCCAGTGTGTAGTCTGTATTTGGTTGTTTTGTTTTGTTTGGTTGTTCATAACTACTTAGGTATGTCTTTGTGTTTCATGAAGGAGATTCTTTGGGTGCATGTCTCATGTCTCTTGAAAGAGACCTCCATTTTCACAAAGGTAACATGCCTAATGGCCATGATTTTGGGGGCTTTGGGGCCTTTTCACCTAGAATGTTTTACATATGATTTGATAGAATGATTTACATATACTCCTGTCTCCTCTGCCTGGATGACAGCATCTTATCCTTTAAGACCTATTCTTAGTGTAAGACCTGCCCTCACAGTTTGTAAATTCTACCTTATGTCCTGAAGGACACCCAACTAGTTCATCTCTGGTGTTTCCATTGCCTTTCCTTTTCCATTAGTGTTTAGAGACTTGAACTTCCATTTACACCTGCATCTATCCGTCTTTGCCACTGTACCATGAATCTTAGTTACAGTGTGTTTTATTCATCCAGGATATACCAGTTATTCAGCATGGTGAGTCATATGAAGGAAGTATAAGTGTCACATGAATGAAATTTCTGTCTGATACCAAGATGGCTAAAGATATAGAGAAGACTAAAAATACTCTTGATTGATTCTCAGGCATTTTCAGCTGGTAGAATATCTTTTGTACTTAAAATCAGAAGGATATTGGGCTGGGGATTTAGCTCAGTGGTTCCAGCACCTGCCTCGAAAATGCAAGCGCAAGGTCCCGAGTTTGATCCCCAGTACCAAAAAACCCTCAAAACAAAACAGAAGGATCTGGAAACAGTTTTAGATATATAACCAAAGAAGACATAAAAAGTGGCCTGTTGGCATTCAGGCAACAAATGAGTAAAGAAGGACTGTATATGCAATGACGAAGCAGGGGGGATATCAAAGGAAGCACCACCATTCAGTGGTTCCCTAATAGCAGTGTACACTGTTGAATCCCATGCAAAATTCACATTATCTGCAGACAGCATCATCATCACTAAGCATGGAATGTTCATGTGCCAACTTATGTCAAAGTCTGAATTCAGAGGGGATTTGCTGGGGGGAATGGGATAAAATCAAATTTATTTTTAAAAGTCTGAATTCAGTGTTCAAAAGATTATTGGGAGGTGTCCATGTTACTAACTATGGAAGTTAAGGTTGTTTCCTGGTAGCAAAGGAGGAAGTGTATAGTAGGTGCTTGGTAAAGATGGATGTAATGATTAAATGAACAGTTAAGATCAACTTGTATGTGTCTTGCAATTTTTGTCGGGGTTTGGACCTTGTATTTTGACAAACACTGGTATATATCAAGAATCTTCTTTGATTAAAAGACAAGTATGTACATGAGAGGGTGCTATGTTTCAATTTCATACACTTACTTCTTTTTAATTCTTCTGGTTGCATGTTTGTGCTTCATTTGAGGACTAGCCAGTAGAGAGTTTGCCTTCAACAAAGGATTGTTGAAAGTCTGAACACACCCTACCCTTTTTCTTCTTTCCAGCAAAATAAAGGAGAACTGGCTATGCTCCATATTTCCTGGGTCTGTTCTGCTGTGTACTATTAACTGTTATGTTCTTTGTTAAAACTAGGCAACATTTTTATGCTGCAGTTTAAGTACATTTTCAGTATTCTTTCTTTGGTGGAAATGGAGACCATATGGTCACTGTCATTTGTGTAATAATAATGATTGAAAAGGTTATTAAGCCACACTTCAGCCTTTTCTCTTGTCTCGGCAAAATTGTCTCTGTTCTTCTGGCCATTCCGCATAAATCTCATTTTCTGACCCTTTAATCATTTTGGTGGCTTTCTTTGGAAATACATCAAAAGCTCAGTTTCAGTGCCTCTATTCTGGTGAGGCCTGGCCATCAACATTTAATGGATATGAAATGTGGTTGTTTTAACCATCTGATTTGCATAGCTAGTCCCCACATTTCCAAGCTAGTTCCAGTCCACTGAACATTAGGGGCTGCTTTACAGTTTCTTCATTGTGGCACTCTTTATATTTTTGATTAAGGAGTTGACTGTCTAAAATAAAAATTTTAGCTTGTGAATAATTATAGCTGTTGGTTGATGGACTGCAATAGCCCAGTCTGTTGCATTTAAGATCCTTTTCTATCTACTTGTCAGTAGATGTGTTTTCTCATATTGGAAGATAATCCAAAACTTTCTTTTATTATTATTTTTTTGGGTGGGGAGAGATTTGGTACTGGGGATTGAACTCGGGACTTTATGCTTGTGAAGCAGGCGGCAGAACCACTGAGCTAAATCCCCGGCCAACTTCCTTTTATTATTGACTGACTCAACATCTATGAATACCTACTAAGTGTTAGACTCTGTGCTAGGGATTGAGGATCCAAAGATAAAACATAGGACTTTACAGAGTTCATAATCTGGAGGGAACGATAGACACATACTCAAAAAAATTATACAGTGGGATGTGCAATAAAAAATGGCATAAGTGCAATGGAAGTTTAGAAAACCTTCACTGAATATGTCATATTTGAACTGGAGCTGAACATGAATTAGTCTTTAGTTAAAAAAGACTGTAGTGTAGGTGAAGGCCAGGAGGCTGAAATATTAAGGGTGCAGTGAATTAAGTGTGGCTGGCCATGGACTTGAGGGTCTGAGAGGCAAACAGATGTCAGAAGGTAAAAGATGTTTTAGGAGCCACATTTAAAAATGTTAAAATAAAAAGTTACAAAAGGCACTGTCACAATAGGGAGGGAGCCTAAATGAATATTAATAACTTAAAGAAACCAGTTCAAAAAGCCTATGTACTATATGATTCTCATGATATTCTGGGAAAGGCAAAACTATGGAAAGAGTAAAAAGGAAGGGGTAGAGTGGGTTAAGTTGGCAGAACATAGAATACTTTTAGGGGAGTGAAATCATTCTCTCTGTTACTATGATAGTGGATATATGTCAATTTGTCCAAACCCATAGAGTGTACAACACTAAGAGTAGACTCTGGGTAATAATGATTTGTCAGTATAGTTCATCATTTGTAACAACAGTATCACTCTGTTGGGGCATGTTGATTATGGATATGTTATGCATGTGTGGGGGCAGGGAATATATGGGAAATTTCTGTACCTTCTCCTCAGTTATGCTGTGAAACTAAAATTGTACTAAAAATAAAGTCTAAAAATAGGTCAGTTTATGTTAATAATGTATATTTATTTAACTCAATCTTTCAAAAATATTAACAAGGACCAGGGATGTAGCTCAGTGGCTCTGCACTTGCCTGGCAAGCGCAAGGCCTTGAGTTCAATTCCCAGCACCAAAACAAAAACAAAAAACATTTCAATATTATTGAGATATTTTATTCTTTTATACTAAGTATTTGAAATCTGGTCTGTATTTTACACTTATAGCACATCTCAATTTGCACTAGCCACATTTCAAATACTCAGTAGGTACATGAATACTTATGGCTACTGGCTGCTGTATTAGACAGGGCAAGTCTTAAAACCTGGCCTTGACCAACTCAGAAGCCTTGGTTCTTAAGCACAAGCACACTGGTCTCCTGCCCTTTAAATGCAGTGCTGGTGAAACAAGAGGAAGGACGCTTGCAGGCCATCATTTTATCTGTGGTCTATGGTTGCCATCCACAATGCGTAGTGGCTCTAGTTTGGAGCAACTAGGGCAGTGCTGTCCAACAGAAGTAAAATGGAAGCTGCAGGTGTGATTTTAAATGTTCTAGGGACCACATTGAGAAAGTAAAAAGAAGTAGGTGATATTTATTTTAAGAATGTATTTGATGATTAAAATGAATAATTGGTAATTTGAAATAAGAAAAGGTCCAAGGGTTTGGGGATGGTGGAAGGGACAGGGAAAAGGGAAGAAGGGAAAGAAAAAAATTATGAGAAAAAAAAATGGAATCAAACTCTGTGTAGATAGGGAAGGGTGGAGGGGGTGAAGGGTGCACAGGTAATGGGAGAAAAAATAAAAACTAAGATGCATCATGTTCTGGTACAAACACCCAATGATAAATGTAAATGTATTTTATACCTAAAATGAACCAATAAATGTATATATTTTTTTAAAAATGTATTTGACCTAGTATATCCAAAATATTGCTTCAACATGTATTCTGTATTAAAAATTATTCATGAAGACATATAGACCACTAGACTAGAATAAAGGGCTAAAATGAACCCTCACACATATGGTTAAATGATTTTTGATAAATGTGGCAAATCTTTTCAATGGGAAAAGGACAGTTATTTCAACAAATGATGCCGGAAAAGCTGGATATCCACATGCAAAAGAATAAATTGAGCTCTTATCATACAGCATATACAAGCATGAACTCAATATGAATGAAAGACCTAAACAAAAGAGCTAAAGTTATAAAATGTTTAGAAGTCACAGGAGAATATATGCATGACATTGGATTAAGCAATGATTTCTTAAATATGGTACAAAGGCATAGTCAAAAAAAGAAAAAAATAGGCAAACTGCATCAAAATTTTAAACTTCTGTGAATCAAAGGACACATTCAACAGAGTGAAAGGTTAGTCCATGGAATGAGAGAAAATATTTCCAAACTATATACTTAATAAGAGGTCAATATCTAGGACATATAAAGAACCCCTACAACTCAACAAAAACAAAAAAGTCCTCAAACAACCTGATTAAAATGGGCAAATAACTTGATATTTCTCCAGAGGAGATATACAAATGGACAATAATCACATTTTTTTAAAAAGCTCAACAATACAACCATTAGAAAAGGAAGGAAAAAGGAAAAATAAGAAAAGAAGGAAAAAATGGAAACGGGGCTTTTATAAATAAGGAAGGGGAAGTGGGCTTGAAAGGAGGGAATGGGAATGGGGGAAAAAAAGGAATCAAAATACATCATGTAAAGGTACAAATTCCCTATGATGAATGTGATCATTATGTAAATTTACATTGTACCAATAAAATTAAAAATTATAAAAAAGGAAAAAAATGTAAGCATTAGAGAAATACAAATCAAAACCACAAAAGAGATACCTACCACCTCAAACTCATTGTGATGCCTGCCCAAACACACACACACACACACACACACACACAATGAATCAAACAAAATAACAAGTGTTGGCATAGTATGGATTTGGAGAAACTGGAATCTTTCTGCACTATTGGTAGGGATGTAAGATGGTGTTTGAGACTTACATGCTATGGAAAATAATAGAGCAGCCATTTTTCAGAAAATTAAAATAGAATCACAATGTCTATTCTTAAAAGAATACTGTAGACTGGCTAAATTTTAAACAGTAGTTTACTTGACTCATGGTTCTAGAGACTGCGAAATCCAAGATTGATGGGCTATTGTGTGTATGTGCTTGTGTGTGTGTGTGTGTGTGTGTGTGTGTGTGTGTGTACTAGGGAGGAAACTCAGGAGTGCTCTATCACTGAACTGCATCTCCATCCCTTTTTATTTATTTTTTTAAATTTTGAGACAGGCCCTTGGCAAGTTCCCCTGGCTGGCTTTCAGTTTGCTGTTCTGCTGCCTCAGCCTCCCAAATAGCTGGGATTATAGGCATATGCTTACTAGACCCTGTTGATGACCCTTCTTGCTGTATCATAACATGGTAGAAAGGCAAGTAAGTGCATGAGACATAGAAAGAAATCAGGCTAAACTCTTCTTCTTTTTTTTTTCCAGTGCTGAGGATTGAACTTGTGGGGGCCTCTATTACTGAGCTACAACCCTAATCCCCAAATATTATTTGCTATTTTGAGACAGGATGTTGGCTAAATCACTGAATTACCCAGGCTGAGCTTGAGCTTGCGATCCTCCTGCTGCACCTTCCCAGAGTGCTGGGATTATTAGGCATGATTACCATGCCAGGTAAATTCTTTTTATTACTAACTTAGTCCTATAATAACTAACCCACTCCCTCAATAATGGTATTAATCCATTCACAAGAGTGGAATTTCCATGACCTAAACACCTTTCAGAGGTCCTACTTCCTAAAACGGTCACAGTCACAAATAAATTTTAATGTGAGTTTTGAAGGAAACATTCCAACCTGAACGCCATATGATCCTGCATTTCTGAGGCAGGAAATCAGGGTGTGCCCAACCAGCTGGGCAAGTGGACATGGCCTGTCAGTTACGGAGATCCAGAACACATGCACCCAAGCCCTGTACCTAGGACCAATCAGAGAATGCTGTCTTCTGGCACAAAATCAAGCAGGGTTTTGTGTGTGTGTTTTTTTTTGGTACCGGGGATCGAACTTGGGACCTTGAGCTTTCGAGGCAGGCGCCAGAACCACTGAGCTAAATCCCCGGCCCATCAAGCAGGATTTTGATAGGATGGCCCAGATCTGAAGTCAGAATGAGGGATACAAAAAAGAGTCGCCATTAACCTCACTGCCACTGTAAGCTCTTTCAGTGGCCTGGTCTGCTCTTGTCCTACCTTTACTTGGGTTGTGCTCATTCTGCTTTTTCTACTTTCTTTTTTTTTTTTGGTACCGGGGATCAGACTTGGGACCTCGCGATTGCGAGGCAGGTGGCAGAACCACTGAGGTAAATTCCCGGCCCAACTTTTTCTACTTTCCATACCTTTAGTAAACGTAAAACTTCACTATCTTTGCATGTTTCTCCTCCAATTCTTTGTTCAGGACAACAGGAACCTGGGAAGGCCCTAATAATTCTATTTCCTGGAATCTACCCGAAGAATTGATAGAGACTCAGACAGATATTTGTACCTCCATGTTCATAGTGGCCCTATTTAGAACAGCCAAAATGTAGAAGCAAACCACGTGTTCTTTGATAGATGAATGGATAAAATGCGGTGTACATACACACATATAAACACAATGGAATATTATTCAGCCTTAAAAAGAGTTGGGCTCCTTGGCACATACCTGTAATCTCAGCTATTTGGGAGGCTAAGGTAGGATAATTATGAATTCAAAGCCACCCTTGGCAACTTAAGACCCTGTCTAAAAAGGGGGAGGAGGAGAAGAGAAGAAAAGAAGGCTTAGTGCAATGCTTACCTAGTATGCATAAAGTCCTGAGTTCCATCCTCAGAACTACACATGCACGCAAGGGGAGGGGAGAGAGGGAGGGAAGGAGACAGAGGAAGGAGAGGAAGAAAAGAAAGAAAAGAAGAAAGAACAGTGAGGGAGGGAGGAAAATAGGAAGAAAGAAAGGAAATTCTGGTATATACTACCACATGGATAAACCTTGAGAGTGTTATACTAAGTTAAATAAACCATTTATAAAAGGGCAGATACTGTATTCCACTTTTATTAAATACCTGGAATATTTTATATATGTGGAAATGTGTCTAAACAAAAAGCAACTCATTTGTATAAATTAAATAAGTTGTGACAAAAAGCAGAATGGTGGTTGCCAGGGGCTTGAGGGAGAAGAAATGGAGAGTTATTGTTTAATGGGTTCATTATTTCAGTTTTGCAAGATGAAAAGAGTTCTTGAGATGGATGGTGGTTGTGGTTGCTCAACAGTGTAAATGTACTTAATGCCACTGAACTGTTCACTTATAAATGATTAAGATGCTAAATTTTATTATGTGTATTTTACCACATTTAAAAAATCCTTCCAAAAGATGTAATTGCTTCTGAGATTGTTAACATTTTATATGAGAAAAGAGAATAAAAGGGAAGATGAATAAAGAAAAGAGGAAAAATATGAACATACCCAAAAAATAGCATATCGATTCAAAAAGGTAATGTAAAGGTGATTTAAAAGACTTAGACAAGCTTCTGCCTCTGCTTTAAAGAAAGAACTCTATTTTGTGAAGAAATTATTGAGATAGTTTACATTCCTTTTCCTAATAAGTCTTCAAATCCAGCATGCATCCTACCCTTATAGTACATCTCAGACAGTACAAACCACATTTGAAGTGCGGAATAACTAGAGGTGGCTAGTAGCTACAGTATTAGACAACATAAGTCCAGAATCTTTCCACAGGCAGTAAGCCAGCAGAAATTCTTTAAACCAAGGTGTGACATGAACAGATTTATTTTTTAGATGTTAATGTGGTGGCAATATGAGAAGTGGATTGAAGGAGAAAAAGAACTGAGGTCTGAGAACTTGCATGATTGTTTATAGGCTCCCAAGCCAAACGTTGAATATGCAGATAATGGGCCCAGACCCCTCCCTTCCTGATCTTAGCCACTCCAGAGTGCTCTCCCTTCTTCTAAAAGGCAATGGTATCCTCTGAAGTGGGTGGAGTGGGGGACAAGCACCACACTGAGAGTCTGGCTGCGCTCTGGAGAATAGCATGTGGTAGCCAAGGAAGACACTGAAGCAAACTATCCCAGTCCACTGGGATTTAAGGGGGGAGCAAAGGAAAGCCGGGGGTGGAGGGGAGAGGTGGACAGTTGCTGGCTAAGCTACATCAGCCCCAAGCAAGGGGCAAAAAAAGCAGGGGGAAAATGAGAATCGGGTGCTTCTCATCTGTCTCAAAAGGATTGAGTTATGGAAAAAGGTGCAAGGATGCTGCTGCTGTCTGTCATTTATGGTACACTTGCTACATATGTGCCAGGCATAGTGTTGAGCCTCTTTTGATACTGTTTTAATTTTTGCAACACTCCTGAGGTTGAGGCTACTATCTCTATTTAAAGAAGAGGAAATAGAGACTTAGAAGGCACAAACGTCTTTTCCAGGGTACCAGGGCTCATAGGTAGCAGAATTAGGCCCATTCTAGCTCCAGAGCGTAGATCCTTAGCAGTTATGCTGCATTTCACAAGAATGGAGATAAGAAGTCAGATTTGAAATATTGTTCCTAGATTTGTAGGATTTGATGACAGGCAGATAAAGGAAAGAAGGGAGAGAACTGTATAAATAATATTGGTCACTGTTTGGAAGTCTGTATGAATTGTGCTATGGTTTAAATGTTTGTGTTTCCCTTCAACTCTTACTTTGAGGTTCCTACCCCCAGTGTGATGAGATTAGGAAATAGGGCCCTTGGGAGGTGATTAGGTTATGAGGACAGAGTCCTAATGAATGGAATTTGTGCCCTTATAAAAGAGGCCCCAAATACTCCTGTATCTCTTCCACTGTGTAAGGACCCAATGAGAAGATGGCTGTCTATGAGGAAGCAGGCCCTCTCATCAGACACAGAGTCTACCAACAGCTTGACTTTGGACCTCCTAGCTTCCAGAACTGTGAGAAATAAACTGCTATACTTCATAAGCCAGCCAATGGTTCTTTATTCTATGGTATTTTTCTTATAGCAGTCTAGCCTAATACATGGTAAGAAGTAAGATGAAGATCTAGGCTATAGGATATGGAAGCTGGATAATTTTTTATGCTTGTTTTGTTTTTATTTTTAGAAGATTGAGGGCCGGGGATTTAGCTCAGTGGTTACGGTGCCTGCCTTGCAAGCGCAAGGTCCCGAGTTCAATCCCCGGTACCAAAAAAAAAAAAAAAAAAGAAGATTGAGTGCCACGATCATAGGAAGCAGCACCTATATTTTAAAACCTTCAAGGACCAGTGGCAGTTTTAAGTGATAGATTTGGACCTTGCCAGCAGGTCAGCGGTGGCCAGGCATTTTAGAAGTCACCTGGGAAGAGGAGATTGCAAAGTCCTGGGCGTGGATGAGTTTGCTCCCTTGTGGAAAGGTTGTAAAAGTGTAGGTCTAACACCCTTTGGGTACTGCATGTCTTCAAACTCAGACAAAAGCAGCCAAGGAATTGTTGGAAAGAGCCACTTGACTGGTGACCTTGGGGTAAGTAGTTTGAGCAGAAAAGGAGGAGGGAATGTGCCAAAGCTGGCTGACTGAGGACGTTGAATAAGCAGGACCGTGGCTGGCTGGCTGGCTCTAGAGGGGAGGGCGATGAAGAGGGCCAATTAAGGGGATGGTTTCTGTTTTTATGATTATTAAATGGTATTTTAAAGAAAGTCAGATGAAAATTTATTGTCCAAGGTTATCATAGAAAGAACAATAATAAACCAGTATACATAGTAAAGCAGTCTTTTAAAAATAAGTATAACTGGGCCGGGGATTTAGCTCAGTGGTTCCGCCACCTGCCTCGCAAGTGAAAGGACCCGAGTTCGATCCCCAGTACCAAAAAAAAGTGTAACTTTTACCAAATTTATGATGGCAAACACATCGTAACAGTTTTTGAAATATGGCATCAAGAGAAGTTCTTAGAAATTTAGCATTTAAGCTCCTGAAATCTCATGGAAAGGAAATAAATGTCTTTTTTTGCCATGAAAGTTTGCTCTCCCCTGATACTCTAAGTATCTTGCTGGTGAGTTTGTATATGTGTCTGTGCATGTGTGCTTATGTACGTACACTCATATATTGTGGAAAGGCTGAGGTGGGAACAAGGAAATATGTGTACTTCGTTCTCGATTTGAAGGTGGTTGTGAATAAATAGTTATTGGAACTTTATATTTTGTACGATCACAGCCAATCTTAAGCTGTGACTTGTGATTAACTTTACTGCTTTATAGCCTAGAGAAGGCTCAGGTGCTGAGACTTATTCCTCTTTCTTCCCCTGAGTCACCTCAGTGTTCTAAGGTAACTCAGGGACAGAGCCAACCAACCCCAGGAGCCCCCCCCCCAAAATCCTTTTCCTCAGTTTGCTGCCTGCAGGACAATAACATGAAAGCAATTGATCCTAAAGAGTCCTGGGAAAATGTGTGACTTTGTTGATCAAATTGAGTTGTTTCCATTAGTTGATCATCCTAAGATTGGAAGTGGATTTGCATAGAAATTCTGGCTAAGTTATAAGGCCAATGAACTCAATGGATGGTTCTTAATTGTGTCACTTATCAAGAGAAAGTGGTAGTTTCCTGATGAAATACTAACAGTATTTAAAATACTACTTATAAAGTGAACATTATTAAAAATGCCTTTGGCCAACTGAGGTGGAGGCACAGCCCTTCCCTGTTCCAGGGGGCTGGGCCCTGTTATCCTGCAGTTTTGCTCTGCACAGTCCTAGGGTAGCACATTCCTTTCACTGAGGGCCCTAGAGCTTTTCTGACAGAGTGTGAGAAAAGGTTTAATACCTCCCTTCCCTTTTTAACAAGTGAAATAAAATTGAAATTTTACCTGTTGAGTTTACTTAAATAGTGGAGCCTAGAGGACATCAGAAAGGACTAGAGAGCAAGCTTGAAAGCAAAATAATTTAGTGACAAGAGCAAAAAGATCAAGGTAAACTGGTGCTTTTGTGACTGCTATTGCTCTGCCAGTCTCATAGGGTTGTGGAAAACTTAAGGCAGGAAAAGAAGTACATATTCCAAAGAAGTAACAACAAATCTTGAAGAGATATTTGCACTTCCATTTTCACTGCAGTATTACAACAGCAAATAGTTTGAAGCAACCTAAAGGTCCATCAGTGGAGGAATGAATAAAGAAAATATGATATATACATACAGTAGAATATTATTTAGCCTTAAAAATAAAAAAAAATATGATACATACTGCAACATAGATGAACCATGAGGGCAAGATGCCAAATGAAATAACTTGACACAAAAAAAGACAAATACTTTCTGTGCCTAGGTTGTTGGTCATGTTAGTAGTGCTAGTAGCATGATGAAAATACAGCTTCCATTTAATTATTTTCTGTTGGGCTACATCTTTAAATATGATTTCACTTATATGGGGTATCTTACATAGCCAAACTCTTACAAAGTAGAATGGTGATTGCCAGGGGCCATGAGAAGGAAGGGAGTTCAATAGATATAGAGTTTTAGTTGTGCAAGGTAAAGAAGTTTGGGAGATCTATTAACCAGCAGTATAAATATATTTTGGGGTGGGGTACCGGGGATTGAACTCAGGACCTTGCACTTGCGATAGTATAAATATTCTTAACACTACTATACTGTGTACCTAAAGAAAAGATAGTAATTTTTATGTTATGCTTTTTACTATAGTAAAAAACAATCTAAAAATGGGCTGGATAAAATAATTGATATATTTTTAACTGACACAGTTAATTAACATCCTCCAGCACCCATCACTGAGTGGGAGGTGATGGTAATAGAAGAGCTGAAATAGCTGCAGTAAATATAACTTTTTGTATACTGTATACCAGACAGTGTGAGAAATCATTTTGTATACTTCTTATAAATTTACTGAATATCGTATCAGCACTTTAATGTAGGAATTAATATCTCCTCATTTTTCCAGTGAGAAAATAGATCAGGAAGAATTAAGTAATTGCCTAGGAAATACACAAATAGCAGGACTCTGGGACACAAACCAGCTCTGATATTAGAGTTCTTTTTTTTTGTATTGAACTCGGGACATTGTGCTTGCAAGGCAGGCGCTGGAACCACTGAGCTAAATCCCTGGCCCAATATTAGAATTCTTTCTTTTTTTATTAAATTCTTTTATTGGTACATTATAGGTATACAACACAATTACATTTCTCATTGGGAATTGTACCTTTACATAATGCACCTTGGTTCTTATTTTTTCCCCATTCCTAGCCCTCCCTTCATGCCCTCCACCCTTCCCTATTTAAAAAGACTTTATTTCCATTTTTTCCATTTCTCATCATTTTTCCTTTCCCTTCTTTCCTTTTCCCTGCCCCTCCCACTACCCCTACCCCTTTGGACCTTTTCTTCCTATTTTACATTATCAATTATTCATTCTAATCATTGGTACATTTTAGGTATACAATATAATCACATTCATCATTGGAAATTTGCACCTTTACATAGTCTCTCTTGATTCTTATTTTTCACCCTTGCCCAGCCCTCCCTTCAACCCCTCCATTCCTCCCTATTTACAAAGATTTTGTTCCTATTTTTCCATTTTCTCATATTAATCCCATTCCCTTCTATCCTTTTCCCTACCCGCCCCCCACTTCCTTCCCCTTTGCCCCTTTTCTTCCTATTTCACATTACCTATTATACATTTAGTCCTTATTTACACTTTCACTTTCTCACACCAGAGAAACTATTTGGTATTTATTCATGTGTGTCCTATTTATTTCACTTAAGAGTATCGCCTCAATGTGCATCCACTTAGCTATAAATGTCTCTAATTTCTCATTTTTTATGGCTGAGTAGTACTCCATTTTATTAAAAAAACCACATTTTCTTTATCCAGTCTCCAGTTGATGGGCATTTGGGCTCTTTCCAAGTTTTAGCTATTACAAACTGTGCTGCTATGAACATGGGCACACATATATCACTGTGGTATGATTCTTTTAATTCTTTGGGGAAGATCCCCAGCAGTGGAAGAGCGGGGTCAAACGGGACTTCCAGTCCTAGTTCTTTGAGGTATCTCCATACTGATTTCCACAGTGGTTGCATCAGTCTACACTCCCACCAGCAGTGGAGCAGGGTTCCTCTTTCCCCACAGTCCCGCCAGAATTTGTTATTGGTTGATTTCATGATAGCAGCCATTCTTTCTGGAGTGAAGTGAAATCTCAGTGTTGTTTTCATTTGCATCTCTTGAATGACCACTGATGTTGAACATTTTTTCATGTATTTATTTGCTATTTGTACTTCTTTGTCTGAGAAATGTCTGTTCATTTCAGATGCCCATTTTTGGATTGGGTCTTTAAATTTGGGAGATCTGATCTTTTTAAGTTCTTTATAGATTTGAGATAGTAGACCTTTGTCTGAGGAAGAGCAGGTGAAGATTTTTTCCCACATTGTGGGTTGTCTCTTCACACTGCTGGTGGTTTCTCTTGCTGTGCAGAAGCCTTTTAATAAGAAGAGATCCCACTTGTTGATTGTTTGTGCTAGTTCATGGACAACTGAGGTTTTGTTCATAAAATCTTTTCCTACACCAATGTCTTCAAGGGTTCTACCTAACCCCTGTTCCAACTGGTTCAGAGTTTCTATTTTAATATTTCGATCTTTAATCCATTTTGATTTTAGTTTAGTGCATGGTGAGAGATACAGGTCTAGTTTTAATCTTTGGCAAGTTGAAGCCCAATTTTTCCAGCACCATTTATTAAAGAGGCTATCTTTCCTCCAGTGAGGGTGTTTGGCTCCTTTATGGAACATGAGGTGGGTGAGTGTGTCTGGAGTTGTTTCTGCATCTTCTAATCTGTTCCACTGGTCCTCAAGTCTGTTTCTTTGCCAGTACCATGCTGTTTTTATCACAGTAGCTTTGTAGTAGAGTTGCAGGTTGGGGATTGTGATACCCCCTGCCATGTCTCTGTTACCTAGAATTGCTTTTGCTATTCTGGGTCTCTTCTTGCTCCAAATGAATCTTTGGGTTGTTTTCTCAAGGTCTATGAAGTATGCTGCTGGGATCGCAATTGCAATTGCATTAAATCTATACAGCAGTTTTGGAAGTATGGCCATTTTCACTATATTAATCCTTCCTACCCAGGAGCAGGGGATGTCTGTCCATTTTCTGATATCATCTTCAATCTCTCTTTTCAGAGTGCCATAGTTTTCAGAGAAGAGTTCTTTGATTTCTTTCGTTAGGATGATTCCTAGGTATTTCAGTTTTTTGGATGCTATTGTGAAAGGAATTATTTGCCCTATTTCTCTCTCAGTGAGTCTGTCATTAGTGTAGAGGAAAGCTATTGATTTTTATGTGTTGACCTTGTAACCAGCTACTTGACTGAATTTGGTTATTAAGTCTAGAAGAGTTTTGGTGGAGTTCTTGGGGTCTTCTACATAGAGTATCATGTCATCTGCAAATAATGACAATTTGACTTCTTCATTACCTATCTTTATTCCTTTTATTTCTTTCTCTTGTCTAATTGCTGTGGCTAATGTTTCCAGAACTATATTGAACAAGAGTGGTGATAGTGGACATCCTTTTCTTGTTCCTGATTTTAGTGTGAAGGATTTCAGTTTTTGAGCATTTAGTATGATATTGGCTGTTGGTTTTTCATAGATGGCTTCTCTCAGTTTGAGGTAGAGACCATCTATTCGAAGTTTTTGTAGGGTTTTTATCATAAATGCATGTTGGATTTTGTCAAATGCTTTGTCTGTGTCTATGGAGATAATCATATGGTTTTTGTCCTTGGCTCTATTAATGCAGTGTATTACACTGATTGATTTTCATATATTGAACCATCCCTGCATCCCTGGGATGAATCCCACTTGATCAGGGTGTATGATCTTCTTGATGATCTTCTGCATTCTCTTTGCCATTATCTTATTAAGGATTTTTGCATCTATGTTCATTAATGAGATTGGCCTATAGTTCTCTTTTTCAGTTGGGTCTTTCTCTGCTTTGGGGATCAAGGTGATGCTTGCTTCCAGGAATGAATTTGGGAGTATTGCTTCCCTTTCAATTTCATTGAAGAGTTTAAACAGTAGTGGCAGCAGTTCCTCTCTAAATGGCTTGTAGAATTCAGCAGTGAAGCCATCAGGGCCCGGGCTTTTCTTAGTTCATAAGTTTTTAATTACATTTTCAATTTCATTGGTTGATATTGGGTTGTTCAGAATTTTTAGGTCTTCTTCATTCAACTTTGGTAATTCATATGTATCTAGGAATCTGTCCATTTCTTCTGTGTTGTCTATCTTATTGGCGTATAGGTTCTGGAAGTAGGTATTGATGATCCTCTGGATTTCTGCTGGGTCTTTTGTAATTTCACCCTTTTCATTCCTAATTGCAAGGATTTGGGCCTTTTCTTTCCTTTTTCTGACAAGGTTGGCTAAAGATTTGTCAATTTTGTTGATTCTTTCGAATAACCAACTCTTGGCTTCATTGATTTTTTTGTATCATTCTCTTAGTCTCCATTGCATTGATTTGTCCTCTGATCTTTATAATTTCCTCCCTTGTATGAGCTTTGGGGTTGTCCTGCTCTTCTTTTTCTAGAAGCTTGAGGTTCAGCATCAGGCTGTTTAATTGGGCTCATTCTGTTTTCCTAATATGTGTATTCACTGCTGTGAATTTCCCTTGTAAGATTGCTTTCATTGTGTCCCACAGATTCCGATATGTTGTATTGTCATTGTCATTTAATTGAAGGAACTGTCTGATTTCTTCTTTAATTTCCTCTGTGACCCATTGGTTATTCAGAAGTGTGTTGTTCAATTTCCACGTGTTTATGAAATTTTTTGAGTTTCTTTTGCTATGGATCTCCAATTTCATCGCACTGTGGTCTGATAATATACAGGGGATAACTTCAATTTCTTTGCACTTACTTAAACATGTTCTATGTGTGAATATGTGGTCTGTTTTGGAGAATGACCCATGTGCAGCTGAGAAGAATGTGTATTCTGATTTTGTGGGGTGGAAGACTCTGTAAACATCTGTTAAGTTCATTTGTTCAAGAGTTTGATTGAGTTCTAGTATTTCATTACTTATTTTTAGTCTAGTTGATCTATCTATTTGTGACATCGGGCTGTTGAGGTCCCCCACTACAATTGTATTAGTGCATATATGACTTTTCATGTCCATTAGTATTTGTTTTATATAGTTGGGTGCACTAGTGTTCAATGCATAGATATTTATGATTGTCATCTCTTCCTCTTGGATTCTTCCCTTTACAAGGACGAAGTGTCCTTCTTTGTCTCTCTTCATCAGTGTTGGTTTGAAATCTACTTGATCTGCAAAGAGGATAGCTACTCCTGCTTTTTTTCGGGTTCCTGTTGCATGGAGTATTGTTTTCCATCCTTTAACTTTCAGTGTATGAGTTTCCTTTTGAATTAAGTGTGTTTCTTGTATGCAGCATATTGTTGGATTTTGCTTCTTGACCCTTTCTGCCAGTCTATTTCTTTTGATTCATGAATTGAGACCATTAACAGTGATGGTTATAACTGAAATGTATTGACTTGTCATTGCCATGACTTTTTCTTTTTGTTGGGTTCTCCCCCTTTACATTTAATTTCTTGTCATGCCAGATGGGTTCATTCAGCTTTGCTTCCTGGGGTTGTGATCCTCAATGTCTGTTCCTAGGATATCATGTAAAATTCTTTGGAGTGCTGGTTTGGTATTCACGAAGTTCCTAAGGTGCTCTTTGTCATGAAAGTATCTTATTTCTCCATCCATATTTAAAGATAGTTTTGCAGGGCACATCAATCTGGGTTGGAGGCTGTTTTCTTTTAGGGCTTGGAATATGTCACTCCAAGCTCTTCTTGCCTTGATGGTTTGTGTTGAGAAGTCTGCTGTGATTCTGATGGGCTTTCCTTTGTATGTGATTTGTTTCTTTTCTCTAACTGCTTGTAGAACTTTGTTCTTCTGTTGTGTTTCTGGAATCTTAACAATTATATGCCTATGTGTAGATTTTTTTTTGATCAAGGCTATTTGGAGTCCTATATGCCTCACTTATTTGTATGTCAAGCTCTTTTCCCCTGCTTGGGAAGTTTTCTGCCATTATTTCTGTGAAGAGATCTTTCATGTCATCTGCACTCTCTCCTGTTTCTTCATTGAGTCCAATCAGTCTTATGTTATTCTTCTTTGCATCATCTAGCAGCTGCTGGATTGATTTCTCATGTTCCCTTATAATTTTGAAGCAATTTTTCTTTTCCTGGACACTAATTGCAATCTTATCTTCTATATCTGAAATTCTGTCCTCACATTGGCTCGTTCTGCTGTGTAGACTTTCAATGGAGTTTTTCATGTCCTGGAAATCTATTTGCATCTGTTGTATGGATTCCATTTGTTTCTTATGTTGGGATTCCATCATGTTCCTCAGCTCCTCTCTAGATTTATTAATCATGTCTTGCACTAGGGGCACAATTTCTCCTGTTATCTGAGAAATTATTTTTTATTTCATTGTTTCCAGATCCCCTTTTGTTGCCAGTTCAGTGGGTCCAGGTGGTTGAGTATCAGAGTGTTCCATCTCATTTCCCTTTGGGGTTGCTGTAGGTGATCTGGAAGTCTGGTTTTGAGACTTATTTACGTGTTTTCTCATTTCGACTGGGGCGGGGGGCTGTTAGAGCCTGCACGGATTACCTCCTCTGAGCTGGGAGAGGTGGGACAGGGGCCAGGAGCAGTGGTAGGGATGGTGACCCAAAAGCCCTTTCCTGTGGGCTGGGAGCAGCGGGAGGGATGTTGGCCGGGAAGCCCTTTCCTCTGGACCAGGAGCAGTGGGATGGCGGCTCAGAAGCCCCTACCTCTGGGCCGGGAGTGGTGGGAGGGATGGTGGCCTGGAAGCCCCTACCTCTGGGCCGGGAGCAGCGGGACTCAGTACCTTGGTCTGGTGGTCTGGTGTCCTCTGCGTCTTTGTTGTGTGGAACCAGGTGGCTGCCTGTCTGCAGCGGGGTGATTCGGCATGTGTTCTGCGAGACTGGGGACCTCGGTAGGGCGTGGGCAAACCTGCCTGTCTGCAGCAGGCTGATTCAGCGTGTTCTGTGCAACTCAGGACCTCGGTAGGGCGTGGGCAGACCTGCCTGTCTGCAGCAGGCTGATTCAGCGTGTTCTGTGCAACTCGGGACCTCGGTAGGGCGTGGGCAGACCTGCCTGTCTGCAGCGGGGTCCCTATATTAGAATTCTTAATCCCATTCTCAGATCCCACTCTTCATTCATTCACCAAAAACCATTATAATGTGTCAGGCACTGTGATACCTGCTGGAAATACAATAGATAGAGGCTTTGGCCTCACAAAACTTAGGGGAAGACAGTAGGCAATGAATGAAGATCCAGTGACAAATTTTGAAAGAAACAGGATGCTATGATGGAGAACAATTCATCATGGAATTGAAGGACCCATTTAGACATTTAGATGGGATGTATAGAGTTCTCACATTTCCTGCTTAATGCAAGAAGATAGAATTCAAAGAGGCCAAGGAGGAAGAAAGCCCAGAAATTCTGTATCAGAATTATAAATGAATGTCTAAAAATGTGTTCCTAAATGGCCTTGTGATTAAAGAATCCCAGTTATTCCCAGTTCCAGCAGCGTTCCCTTATCTGACTGGCTCACTTCACCTTAAATTCTTCCTCTGTGAGGAGAAAAAGAAAACAGAACTTTTGCTTAGATAGGTTCTGGTTGTATTAGGGATAGTAGAATGATGAAAACACAGCTTCCATTCAGTTCTCTTCTGGTTGCCCTTCATCTTGAATGCTTCATCTGGTTCTAATTGCCACATTGTGAGAGAGACACAGACAAATTAGAAAGTGTCTGAAGAACTGGTCACTAGAGAAATTGTGGAATGAATAATGGAAACACTAAATACAGTACTAAAAGATGAGATGATGATCTTCAACTTAGTGGCAAGGCAATGTAGAAAAGAGTTGATTCATCATGCAGTAAAATCAATGTAGCCTGTGCCCCAAAGGCAGATCTAAAACCTGGGAACCAGGATCATCTAAGAAAAGAATTTTGTAAATTATTATTGTGAGAATGAGTCTCCATGCCTTGGTGATATGGAAATGGAAGAATAACAGGTTACTGTAAGATGTTTTAATTGGGAAAGCAGTTGGACAGCATATATTGTCTCATTCTTTCATATTGGATGTTTCCAAATTTGTTGTTTTGTTTTTTGAGAAAGGATCTGCTATGTAGTTCAGGCTGTCCTTGAACTTACTATGTACCCATGCTGGCCTTACACTCACAGGGATCCTTCTGCTTCAGCCTCCTGAGTACTGGGATTATAGGTATGCACCACCACAGCTGACTAAATTATTTTAGAAGCACGACTTTAAACTGGAGGTGAATGGAAGATAGAAGATATTTAGTTTTAGGTACTGTATTACATTTAGTTGTAGATGAAGTGCCCATATACAGCATCCCAGGATTTAAGCCAAAACCATAGTTATTAAAGTTTGAAATGGTAAGGGATCCTGCCTGGTCTTTGACCCCAGTCACATATTCTGTAAGGGCCACTTCTCCAACCCCACTAACCTTTCTCTTTCTCACTTGGTGCTACTTGTGACAATCCACACACTTTGGGAAATATGCTAACATTTTTTTCAATCTTATTTTTTTGTTTTCTGAGACAGGGTCTCACTTATGTAGTTCAGACTGTCCTTGCTCTCACTAGGCTGGTCTTAAACCTGCAGCAGTTCTCCCACTTCAGCCTACCAAGAGCTGGTATTGCAGACATGCACCACTACTCCCAGATCTCCAATTTTAATTTTTTGTCTTGACTATATAGGGGATTCATATTGTTCAGAATTTAGACAGGTCCATAGGGAAAAGCTTCCTTCATTCTTCTTCCTTTCTCCAACAGCAAACATGATCACTCTTTTTCATATTATTCTTTTTATAGCATATATTTTGTATTGTATATATATTTATTGTACATGTTTGCAGTACATAATGAATACATTCATTGTGGTGAGTCAACACATGCACATATCACATTTAGTCCTTTTTCTTTTCCCCTTCCCTTTGCCTCCTTCCTATCTCCCTCCATCCCTAGATCCCCTTCCCATCTATAAATGGTTTATCTTTTGGTTTCCTATCATCTTTGATTTTGCTCTTTAAATTATTCATACTCAGGCCAGGGATTTAGCTCAGTGGTTTCGCCGCCTGCTGCGCAAGCGCGAGGACCCGAGTTCGATCCCGGTACCAAAAAAAAAAAGAGTATTTATTCTTTGGGTTTCTCGTATAAGAGAAATCATGTGCTATTTAATCTTCTGTGTCTGACTTTGCTTATATCAGTTTTGGTAACATAGCCATTTTGACAATATTGATTTGTCTATCCAGGAACCAGGGGATATCTTTCCATTTTCTGATGTCTTTTCAAAATGTCTGTCAGGATACTATGCTTTTGTTATAGAGGTCTTTCACTTCCTTGGTTAGGCTAATTCGTTAGTATTTAATTTTTTGAAGGTATTATAAATGGGATTGTTTTCCTAATTTCTTTCTCTGTGGTCTCATTGTTGGTGTACAGAAATACAGTTGATTTTTGTGTACTTATTTTGTATCTTGCTACTTGGCTGAATAGTTTTAGGAGTCTTTTGTTGGATCTTTTGGGTTCTTCTGTGTACAGGATTATGTCATCTGTGACTAAGGATAGTTTGACTTCATATATATGCACGTGTATATATATCCTTTTTATTTCTTTCTCTTGTCTGATTGCTTTGGCTAAAATTTTCAGATACTTTATTGAACAGGCATATTAAGAGTGGACACTCTTGTCTCATTCCTGATTTTAGAGGAAAAGCTTTGTTTTCCCGCATCAAGTGTGATGTGGCAGTGGGTTTGTCATAAATGGCTTTTATCAGTTTAAGATATGGTCCTTTTATGCCTATTTTATCAGGGTTTTTATTATGAATAAATGTTGGATTTTGTCAGAGGCTTTTTCTGCATCGATTGAGATGATTGTGTTTTGTTTTGGGGTTTTGTCCTGTTTATGTGATATATTACATTTATTGATTTACATATGTTGAACTTTCCTTGGATCCTTGGGAAGAAGCCATTTTGGTCATAATGTTTGATCTTTTTAACAATTTATTGCTTTCTCTTTGGCAGTACAATGTCTTGCTGAGGACTTTTACTTCTATGTTCATTAAGGAAATTGTTCCATAGTAATCTTTGTTAAGTCTTTGTCGAGTTTTGGTATCCAGGTAATCCAAGCTTCCAGAAATGAGTTTGGCAGTACTCATTCCCTTTCAATTTCACTGAAAAGTTTTAGGAGTATTGATGTTAGATCTTCCCTGAAGTTCTGGTAGTAAGTCCACTGGCTCTTGGGCTTTTCTTTGTTGGTAGAGTTTTTATTACTGCCTTTATTTAGTTGGTTGTTATTTTTCTACTCAGGGTTTTTGTATCTTCTTAGTTTGATTTTGGTAATCCAGATGTGTTTAGGAATTTCTTCATTTCTTCTAGGTTCTTTAATTTATTGGAATATAGGTTGTGAAGTAGTTTCTTATAATCCTCTGAATTTTGGTGGTGTCAATTATGATTTCATCTTTTTCACTTTTAATTGCATTGATATGGGTTTTTTCTTTAACCTTTTTTGTGTTTTGGTAAGTTTGGCTAAGGATTTATCAATTGTTTATCCTTTAAAAGATCCAACTCTGATTCAATGCATTGTTTTTAAAAAATTCATTAATTTTATTGTTACATTTTAGGTACACAGTATGCTGACATTCATTATTGGGAATTTGTACTTTTACATTATATATCTTGGTTCTTATTTTTTCCCCATTCCCCTGCCCTCTGTTCCACCCCTCCACCCCTCCACCCCTCCTTATTTACAAAGACTTTGTTTCCATTTTTTCATTTTCTCATATTTTTTTCCTTTCCCTTCTTTCCTTTTCCCTACCCCTCTCAGTTTCCTTCCCCTTTGCCCCTTTTCTTCCTATTTCACATTATCTATTGTACATTTTTTTCTTGGTACTGGGGATTGAACTTGGGTCCTTGCGCTTGTGCAGCAGGCGGCGAAACCACTGAGCTAAATCCCTGGCCCATCTATTATACATTTTGATCCTTATTTACACTTTCAGTTTCTCACACCAGAGAAACTGTTCAGTATTTACACATGTGTCCTATTTATTTCACTTAAGAGTATGGCCTCAATGTGCATCCATTTAACTATGTCTCTGGTTTCTCATTCTTTATGGCTGAGTAGTACTCCATGTTATTTTTTTAAAAAACACATTTTCTTTATCCAGTTTCCAGTTGATGGGCAGTTGGTCTGTTTACAAATTTTAGCTATTACAAACTGTGGTGCTATGAACATGGGTGCACGTATATCGCTCTGGTATGATTCTTTTAATTCTTTGGGGAAGATACCTAGCAGGGGAATAGCTGGGTCAAATGGGACCTCTAACCCTAGTTTTGTTTTGTTTTCTTTTTTGGTACCAGGGATTGAACTCGGGTCCTTGTGCTTGCAAGGCAGGCAGCAGAACCACTGAGCTAAATCCCCGGCCCGAATCCTAGTTTTTTGAGGAATCCCCACACTGATTTCCACAGTGGTTGCACCAGTCTGCACTCCCACCAGCAGTGGAGTAGGATTCCTCTTTCCCCACAGCCCCACTAGCATTTGTTATTGGTTGATTTCTTGATAGCAGCCATTCTGTCTGGAGTGAGGTGGAATCTCAGCTTTGTTTTCATTTGCATCTTTCAAATGACCAGTGATGTTGACCATTTTTTCATATGTTTATTTGCTATTTCTACTTCTTTGTGTGAGAAATTTCTGTTCATTTCAGATGCCCATTTTTGGATTGTGGCTTTAAATTTGGGAGGTCTGATTTTTTTTAGTTATATATTCTAGATAGTAGACCTTTGTCTGAGGAACAGCTGGTAAAAATTTTTTCCCACATTGTGGGTTGTCTCTTCACACTGTTGGTGATTTCTCTTACAGTGCAGAAGCTTTTAATAAGAGGAGATCCCAGTTGTTGATTCTTTGTGCTAGCTCATATGCGACAGAGGTTTTGTTCATGAAATCTTTTCCTACACTAATGTCTTCAAGAGTTCTAACTAGCCTCTCTTCCAGCCGGTTTAGTGTTTCTGTTTTAATATTTAGATCTTTAATCCATTTTGACTTTAGTTTAGTGCATGGTGAGAGATATAGGTCTAGTTTTAATCTTTGGCAAGTTGAAACCCAGTTTTTCCAACACCATTTATTAAAGAGGCTATCTTTCCTCCAGTGAGGGTGTTTGGCTCCTTTATGGAACATGAGGTGGGTGAGTGTGTCTGGAGTTGTTTCTGTATCTTCTAATCTGTTCCACTGGTCCTTGGGTCTATTTCTTTGCCAGTACCATTTTGCATAATTTTTTTAGTCTCAGTTTCATTAATTTCTGCTCTGATCTTTATAATTTTTTTCTGTTAATTTCAGGATTGGATTGCTCTTATTTTGGGGGGAGAACTTGAGATACAACATAGTGTATTTATTTGGAATTGATTAGTTATTTTAATGTATACATTCACAGCTGAAAACTTCCCTCTTAGAACTGCTCTTATTGTGTCCCTTAAGTTTTGGCATATTGTGTTCCATTGTCATTTGATTCTAGAACTTTTTTTATTTCTTCCCTGATTTCATCTATGATCCATTGATTATTTAGTAATATAATGTTGAATTTCTATGTGTTTGCGTAATTTCTGTGGTTTCTTTTGTTGCTGATTTCTAGCTTCATTCCACTATGATTTTATGTAGTAGATTATTTCACCTCTTTTGTATCTATTTAGGTATGCTTTATGGCCAAAGATATGATCTGTTATAGAAAAAGTTCCATGTGTTGCTGAGAAAAATGTGTATTCTGGTGTTAGATGAAACACTGTAATAACTGTGAAGTCCTTTTGCTCAATGGTGTGGTTTAAATGATATTTCTTTGTTAATTTTTTGTCTGGTTGACGTATTTGTGAGAGTGGTGCTTTAAAAGTACTCCACTACCCTGCTATGACTTTTTTGGTGTCTGTCTGTCCTTTTATGTCTAGTAATTTTTGTTTTATGAAGTCAGGTGCACCAACATATAGTGTGGATATTTATAATTGTTATCTCTTCCTATCTCTTTTGACCAGTTTTGGCTTGATCTATGCTGTGTCTGAAAATAATGCAGCTACTGTTCTTTGCTTTCAGGCTCTGGTTACATGGAGAATCATTTTCCATCCTTTTTCCTTTAGTCTATGGGTCTCCTTTTGGATGAGGCATGTGTTTTGTTTTTTGACTCAATGAGCCAGTCTGTGTCTTTTTTTTTTTTTTTTTTTTTGAGACAAGGCCTTGCTATGTAGCCCAGGCTGACCTTGGATTTGAAACAGTCCTCTTGCCTCTCAGTTCCTAAGTGCTAGGATGCTGGGATTATAGGCATGCACCACCATGCCTTGCAGTCTATGTTTTTTGATTAGGGAGTTAAGACCATTGATATTGAGAGTTATTATTGAAAGGTGTTTACTGAATTCTATCTTTCCATTATTTTTCCAGTGCTGATTCCTTTTTTTTCCCCTTTTGTTTAACTACTCTCCCAGTTAGATGTATACTTTCCTTTGGGCTCTTTGTTGCTGGTAGCTTCTTTGTCTAGGATTCCTTTTATTTTCTGCAATGCTGGCTTAATGGTCATGTATTTCTTTACAATTACTTTGTCATGGAAAGTCTTCTCCATCAACTTTGAAGGTTAATTGTGCAGGATATAGAAGTCTAGGTCAACAGTTGTTTTCTTTTAGGGTTTAAGAAACTTTGCTTCAAACACCTTGCCTTTAAGGTTTATGGTGAGAAATGCGTAGCTATTCTAATGGGCTTGCCTTTATATGTTACTTGCTGTTTTTCTCTTAATAGCTTTTAGTATTCTTTCCTTTGGTGAATTCCTGGAATTTTGATTGTGATGTGTCATGGAAAGATTCTTTTCTGATGTGGCTGTTTGGAGTTCTATATGCCTCATGTACTTGAATATTGAATTCTTTCCCTAGCTTTGGAAAATTTTGTGGTGTGATTTCATTGAATATATTTTTTATACCTTTTGAATCATCTTCTATTTTTTCCTTTATTCCTATAATTCTAATGTTGATTGTGTGTGTGGTTGTGTCATCTAGCAGCTGTTGGACCCAGCTTGCGTGGTGTCTTCTTGTTTTTAAGATATCATTTACTTTATGATTTACTACATCCACCTTGTCTTCAATTTCTGACACTGTCCTCATATTGATTGAATTTGCTAGCCATGATTTCTAGTGAATTTTTCATATCTTATATTTCTGCTTGATTTCTTTTCATAATTTTTAATTATCAAACTTGTCACTCATGTCTTGTTTAACTCAGTTTATTATTTCTTTAAGCTTGTCAATTTTATAAGTAAAATATTTTATCTGTTTAATAAAATCCTCTTTAAGCTCACTAAACATCTGATGAAATTGCTTCCATATTTCTTCTTTGAGCTCTTCAAACATTTTGACCATTTGGTTTTTGAGTTCTTTCCCTGTAACTTCCTCTACTTCAGGGTCTTTGAGATTAGCTTTTGAGGGGCTAAGGGTTTTTGGAGGCATCTTGTTTTCTTCTATTTCTATTATTTTTGTGTTGCAGGTTAAAGATCAGTTAAAAAAAACTCTATCCCTACTATTTAGATCTCTGTCTTCCCGTGATGTGACCTTTTTTGTTGTGTTTTGGTGTTTATACCCCTCTGCAGCCCAGTCAGCATACTATTTGAAGGTTGTCTTAGTGTACAGTCTTCTGGAGGCTTGAGCCCTAGCACCACAGCGAGGAGAAAACGAATTACAGTAATGTGGACAGGATACACCAGATATTAACATATAGTAAAAAGTAATTAACAGCAATAGCTATGCAACTATTAGCAATAGCAAAGAAATCAGCAATAAAAATAGAGTCAGAGACAAACCAGACATGCCACAAGAGCCAATAAAAGCTACAACTGTACATATACACTTATCAATAGAAAAAAGACCTACAATAATACAGACATAAAGACAAACCAAATATTGACATACAGTAAATGTCTACTAAATACAACAACTATACCACCATTAACAATGGAAAAAAGTTCAGCAGCAACAGCATTTAGTCAAACATCTAAAAAAAATCAATAAAGCTGATTGTAATATTAAAAATGGAAGGTGGGAAAATGGAAAAATAAAAGAAGTAAAATTTGAAAAAGAAAAGGAGGATAAGGAAGAAGACAGAAAAGTGAAATAAAGAATCTGCTGGGCATGGTAGCACATGCCTGTAATCCCAGCACTGGGGAGGCTGAGGCAGGAGGATTACTATTTGAGGTTATACTGGGCTACATAGCAAGACCCTGCCTCAAAAACAAACAAACAAGAGTCCAATTGAATAAAAGAAAGTAGAATTTGGTAAAAGTAACAGAAAAAGACAAGAAAAATAAGAATAGTAAAACAGTAAAAGAAAAGGGAAAAAGAAAGAAAAAGAAAAGAAAAAAAACAAGAAACATGAGTCCAAAAAACTCTTCCATGTATTTGGTTGAGTGGTTTCCTTCCAGGGCCAGTAGTATTGGAATCTACCAGGTACTGGGGAAGGATAATGAGTCATAATAAGGGCCTACTTTGTTTCCATACCCACTGGGGGGGGGGGTGTGTGCCTGCCCCCTCAGTCCTGCTCTACCTTCCTGCTGGGTGGGGTCAGTCAATAGTATGGTTTCACCCTAGAGTCATATTCATTGGGCAAGCAGTGTCTGTGCCCTTCTGTGTCCCCAAGTCACTGCTGTCTCTACCTACCTCCACGGCCTGTGGACTTGTGAGGTACCTCCTTGTTCCAGAGGCCCTTCTGTCTGTATACCCTGGGTTGTGGTAGTATGGTAACAGTCCAAGCTAAGGTGCATCCCTGACCACATTGGCAGATGGGGAAATCAGACAGACCACTGAGCTCTGTGTAGGATGTGGGCAGTGAGGGAGAGAGCCAAGCGGTCCACTGGATTTAATGCCAGCACTATCAAACCCAGCACCCTCAGAAAACTGCATGTGACTGGCCTGGCTTCTCACCACAGAGGCGGAAGCTGCTTCAACTTCTCAGGGGTCTGTGACTAACCCATCTCCTCTTCTTAATTGCCTCCTGTGTCTCCCATCCAGTCACTGTAGTAGGGTGGCCCCAGAAATGTGTTGTTCTGTGACTTCTGATTTCCAGAGTTGTTCAGTCTTGAACAGTTAACCCAAGTTGCTATAGTGAATTTCTTCTCCACCTCTAGTTCGCCGTGCAGATGGAGTCACTTTCAGAGTAAAACCCTACAGTTTTGCAGTTTACAGTAACCATGGGCTTTTCTTGGGGCTAGCGCCCCATTGCTCCTCCCTTGTGCCGCTGGCCCTCAGTTTACCTTGTGTGTGCAGAGAGAGGTCCCCCTCCCCAGAAGCCAGAGATTGGATTCCAGACTTCTTTGTTCTTTCCTCTGCATTTTCTTCTATTTCTCTCTGGAGTTTTAGTTTTCCTGTTGGCTCCTTCTTAATCTCTTCTTCCTTTTCTCTTTACTAAATTGTTGTTTTCAAGGTGTCTGGATTCCAGGTCCTGGAGAGGCTATGATATGCTGCTGGTCTTCACCCCACCATTTTTCTCCTCTCATTTTTCTAGAGATATTTTGGTGTATATATACACAAGCACACACATAGTTTTTCATTTTTCACTTTGCTTAAAAAACATATATACATATAAAATACATACAATATATATGTACACACAAAGGTATATCAAGATATTTTGAAGGTTAATCCATAGCAATATAAAAATTACAACCTCATTCTTTCTTACAAGTGCATATTATTCCATTGTATGGACATGCCATAATTGATTTGACTGTTTCTTGTTGGTGGATGATTAGATTATTTCCAAACATTGGCTATTACAATGCTGATAGTGGGTTATCTCACATTATTTCACAAATATACAAGTTTATCTGCAGGCTACACTTTTAGAATCAGAATTATTAAAATCGGTAAGCATTTGCTATTTTGTTAGCTACTGTTAAAAGAGTTTTCAGTAGAGATTTTACCAATTTTCACTTCTCCAAGCTGTGGATGAGAGTGCCTATTTCTGAAATCCCTTGCCAAATCAACATCAGATGTTTCAAACTTTTCCCAAGTAAGTGAAAGAAAGAGAAAGAGATGCAGAGTAGTTTTAATTTGTGTTCTCTTACTGTGAGAGAAATCTAGCATTTATGTGTAAGATCTTGCTAGACTTTGTAATGAGGCCACTGAAGAAAGTCATCAATGTAGACTAAACCTGGAAAGAGGATGAGGAACATCAAATTCACAGAGGTGACCCAGAGAGTTCCTTTTTAAAATAAATTTTCTTGAGAGATTTCAGCAAGCTCACCAGCAGGCAAGCTATTTAACCTGTAACTATCTGGCCCATAGTGGAAAAATTCAGTTAAAACAAATGTAGTTTCAGATGTAAAACCGCATCCAGAACAAGCCATTTTTATGTTGCTTTTTCAAATTCTTAGTTTTAAATTTAATAATTTCCTTTTGTATTTGGAACAACATTTAGAGAGCAAGTATATCTTAAAGTAACTTTGAAAGGAGCTGTCTCATACCTCCAAGGGTATAGTTTTCTGACCACTTGCCCTCTTGTGTTGTACTAGGTTTGCTCCCAGCTTCCCCAACCCCACTCCTCTTCATACAGCTCCATCCCACTTTCAGTATTTTCTCTGTGGTTGTAAGCAAGTGTTGGCAAAGACCAGAGTCTTTTCACTGGGAACATTAGCATTGCACTGCTTCTGTGCTCATTAGCAGTCTGAGCCATTAATTCCCTGAAGCACTTGTGACCAAACCAGATCAATCTGGTATTTCCCCTAGAAAGGGACTTTTCATTCTTGACAGTTAAGATTTGCTTTTTTCATGAGCTTACCAGGTTCAAATCTATATTGGATGACAGCAACGCCAACTTCCTAGTTGCTTAATTTAAAAATATCAGAGTCATTCTTGATCCTATAGATATAATGTTTACACTCTCCATCTGGTCCTTTAGGAAATCTTGTTAGCTCTACTTTCAAAATGTATTCGGAATACAGAATCCTCATTATCCCCATCTCTACCATCTTGATGCAAATGTCTGTCATCTGCCTGGACTGCTGCCATAACCTGATGGATTTCCTTTTGTCCACTAGCTTTTCCTATAGTCTGTTCTCAGCACAGCCACTGGAGCCTTGTTGTAGAATGTAGTTGGATACTATCAGCCCTCTGCTCAAAATACACCCTTGGCACTGCCTGTCTCAGAGAAACTTAAATCATCACAGTGATTTCCTCCTCCCACCTCTTTGACCTTGTCTCTTACTGCCTTCTCTCCACTACTCACTCAGCCCTACTGGCCTATTTGCTTTTATTTGAACATACCAGGCACTTTTCCATCTCAAAATCCTAGCACCAGCTGGTGCCTCTGCCTGGAATGTACTTCTCCACGTAACCAGATGGCTTACTTCCACACTTCTAAGTCTCTGCTCCAGTGTCACATTCTCAGCAAGGCTTCTCCTAACTATATCTAAAATTTTGATCTCATCCTCTCTCCCTACTCGCCACACTACCACTATAGGTCTCTCCTTTATTTTTCTTCCTTGCACTTTTGCTATCTAATATTATTTCATTTACTTACTTTTCTTGTTTTTTCCCCTCTCCTCCCCTTCTCTCCCCTTCTTTTCTCTCTCTTCTCCTCTAGCTAGAATGTAAATTCCTGGAAAGGAGAGATTTTTATCTCTCCTTTGTTGTCGTCCCCATATTCTAGTACTGGGACTAGTACAGATGTTTACTACATTTGTTAAAATAAACTTTCTTTACTCTGTAACACTTGTCCTTCAAATTCTGCCAAACCTAAACTGAAACAAACAGGTGTTGTGGTACTGGTGATGTGATTTAAATTTAAGAGCACTGAACCATATTTGGGGAGGGATTCTCACATTATAAATAATCTGGTATCATTTGAGTAGCAGTGTTTATGAAAAATTAAAGTGATACAAGAAATGCCATACAGATTATATCTAGAGAATTAGATTTATATTTAGGTGCTACTGTGGAGAGGATGAGAGTCAAATAAGAGCAGATTCCAAGGAGATCAGAGTGCAGGGACTGAGGATGATCATTGGGGAAAAAGAAGGCTGAGGAAACATTATTCCTTCTTTCAAATGTTGAAAAAGGTGTCATCTCAGAACACCTGGAATCATATCTTCATTCTCCTCCACCTCATCAAAAGCAGATCCAGTTTTTATGGAATTTAAACATTAACAGGGGACCCTCCTAAGAAAAATATAAAGAATATGAACAGAAAATTATGAAAATATATAAAAAGTTAGGTATAAGCATTGAAGGTGCCTGTGTAAATGAGGATCCCTGAAGCTCCATCTGCATTGGCTGGACAGTAAATCCACCATATCCAGACTTAATATGCCAGTAAAACTGCACTACTTGTAGTTCGCCATATTTTCTCTTCTCTCTTTGGCTTTGTATAAATACTCTTTGTCTAGAATACTCTTTTCCCAACTTATCTGCTTGGTAGTTTCTACTCATATTTCAAGCTCTAATTCAAAGATTGCCACCTCATTGAGGCCTTACCACATGTTTCCAAGAAGACTTCTGTGTTTGATAAGTCTTTTTCTGTGGCCCCACTGGATCTGTGCATGTTTCTGCTGCAACATAAGGCTTATTATTTGATTTTTGTTGGTGTTTGGTCTAGTTTCCTTTATACTGTGTATCAGTCAGGATGGGCTGCAGTAATAAGCAACTTCAAAAACCTCAGTGACTTAAGGCAACAGAGCTCATTTCTTGTCCACATGGGGCGTCAGCTATTATTCTTTTTATTTGTGGTGCTGAGAATCAAACCCAGGGTCTCAAGCATGCTAGACAAGAATTCTACCACTAAGATACACCTCTAGCTTCTTGTTCTTCCCTTTGGCTACAGGTAAATAGAGAATTCATCATCCAGAATGTTGCCAGTTTCCAGGCCACAGAGGAAATAGCAAAACAAAGCACATAACTTTTTCCTAAAACTTTCCCCTTGAGGTAACATACTTGCTCACATTTCACTGGTTATACTTAACTTCAGGTAGATAGGGATAACAGTGTGTCCAGAAAGAGAGCAAGCCCAGAGTACTGGTGAATAGCTTAGTAACCACAACAGATTATTCACTTCTTGAGTCCAGAGATGAAATAAATTTAGCAAATACCATACAACCTTTGGGAAAGTAATTTTTTGTGTGTACTTACTACAAGCACTATTTGTTAATCATTCTTTCAGTGTCAGTAGATTTAGTTGTCTGTCTCTGAAGATAGATTTTCAAGTATGGACTATTCTAACCACCTGGTACAGATACTTTCAAGGTAATTTATACAAAATGGGTAGTTGAAATATATAGTCTAAAGTCTTTTAATTCTGAAGCCTCTCTATTTTACTTTTATTAGCATGAAAAAGAATAAATTAGTGTTGGGGCCGGGGATTTAGCTCAGTGGTTTCACCGCCTGCTGTTCAAGCACAAGGACCCGAGTTCGATCTCTGGTACCAAAAAAAAAGAAAAGAATAAATTAGTATTCATTTTAGAGGTGATAACATCAGACTGGAGTAGGCTCTTTCTGATGGTACCTTGACAGAAACAAGAATTAGGGGAAAAATAGTAGAGAGTGCTAGCCCTGAGCCTTCAGCAGAGTGATGATTACTAAATGCAGAAGGTAAAGTATCCAGAGGGCAAAACTAGGCCAGCTATGAGGTTGACTTGCTTTACATTTGAGAATTTGGGATTGGAAATAGACTCAAACTCTTTGCAACTCTTTTCTTTATTTTCTATAGAACTCTGACTCCTCTAAGCAGCGTATCTGCTACACTGCCAAGGTCCTGCCTACACACATTCCTGAAGAGGGATGGTTTCCTCTGTGTGTGTGTGTGTGTGTGTGTGTGTGTGTATTTTAAGGTACTGGGGATTGAACCCAGAGCCTTTGCACTGAGCTATATCCCCAGCTGTCTTAATTTAATTTAATGTTATATTTTATTTTATTTATTTTCAGACAGGCTCTCACCAAGTCACTTAGTGCCCAGGTGATGTCAAACTTGTTACCATTCTGCTTTAGCCTCCCAGAGTGCTGGAATTACTGGCATGCACCACCATCCCAGGTTCTATGTGTTCTTTTTGTTGTATAACCCTACTGACTAATCTTGGTCCAATCACTCAGCCCCATTGTTAGAGTTCTCTATTCAAGCATGAGTAAGTAATATAGCCTCTCCTCTGACGGTGTAAAAATATTACAAATATTATGGATGCACCCTAAGACAATAATATTAAGTGAAAAAATCAGACACACAAGCTCAGATATCACATGGTTTCTCTTATATGAGAAACACAAAATATAAATAAAGAGCAAAATAAAACTAGATAATAGGAACTAGGGAGACAGCTCTTCTATAAATAGGAAGGGGAGCAGGAGATGGAGGGAGGGCCAAAGGTAGGAAGGGAAGGGGTAAAAAGCATTAGGCTATGGCATATACATGTGCCGGCCCCATGAGGAATATGATCATTATGTACTAGCAACATGTACTAATAAAAAATAAATTTTCAAATAAAATTATAAATATTAAGGAACATAATATCCCGAGAGCCTAAAAAAAGTAAAGAAAAATGACACTGGAATAATTCAGCTTGTAAAACCTTTAAGCCCTCCATAAGAAGGAAATACAGAAATAATTAAAAGGAATGCATTTATTGTTTAGTAGACATTTAGGGGGTATGCGGCCTACAAGAGAACATAGAATTTAGAGTCAGAAGAATACCTGGCTCTGTCATGTATCTGCTGCGTGACTAGTCGTATCATCTCTCCTTTGTTGCTTAGTATCTCCTCAGTGCTAAACAGGGGAAGGGGCAGTAATAACAAATTCATGAAGTTGTGGATCAAGAGCAGCATGGAAGTGCTTTGCAGGTTATGATTCACTTTCAGTAATGTAATTAAAGTGAATTTAGTTTTCTGGTTGGTCATGGAAGTTTCCCAGAAAGCCAGTTGATTTATTTATGGTTCACTTGGACAACTTGGGTGACTGCTTTTGGTTGTCAGAGTCAATGTTAATGTGTTTTAAGGAGAAAAAAAGAAGCATTTAAAATAAAACATGTTTTAAAAATATAAATTTAAGCTTCATTTATGATACAAGCTTTCTTCTGTAAGTCTGAGATTTTTATTTTTTATGAAAATGTGAAAAATGCATAGAAGTAGAATGAATTAACTATATGAATCCAAATCCAACTTGAATAATTCTAAATTCATGGTCATATTTGTTTCACTTATTTCCATCCATTTTTCCACCAGAAAATAATTTTTGTTGAGTTTTTCCCCCCTCTAGTAATTCTATGTGAAAAATTATTATACCCATAAAGCACTTCAGTATGTCTCACTGACCAATTAGACCTTTTGTTTGTAACATAACCAAAACACTTAATCCCACATAGCGATATTAACAGTAACTTCTTAATGTCATTTAATGCCCAGTTGTGGTAGATGGGCTCCAAAACATGGCCACCATCAATCCCGTACCTCCCTGTATAGGACTTTAGCCCCTCTCATGAAGAAATGGAGTCTAACCTCTTCTTAAATCAGAACTGGGATTGTAATTTATGTTGTAATTTGTAACTTGTTCTGACAAAAAGTCAGAAGTAACACTGCCAGTTCCCAGCCAGTCTTTAAAAAGATTGGCAGCTTTTGCTGCTTCTCTAGGATGTCATTCATTGAGTAAAAAGTCTGATTATTCTTGACCACCACGCTGTGAGAAACCCCAATTTTCCATATAAAAAGAGAGTGAATCTGAGCTTGTGTGGTGTAGTACACACCTGTAATCCCAACACTTGGGAGGCTGAGGCAGGCTGAGGAAGGATCACAAGATCAAGGCCAGCCTGGGCTGCGTATGAAGTTCAGAGATAGCCTGGACCATATAATAAGACCTTGTCTTTAAAAACAAGCAAACAAACAAAATATCCTGATACAGGCCCAGTCTATCTCAACCATTTCAGCTGAGTTGTCCGACATGTAAGTGAAAGAAGCTACCTTGAACATTCTAGCTCCAGGAGGTACCACAAAGAACAGAAGAATTTCCTGTCTGAGACAAGATACACATTGTTCTTCTTTAAAACACTAAATTTCATCGCTTCTCAGCCTTTTGGCTAAGATCAAGTGTAAAACACTAAACTTTGAGTATCTTTTTTTAAAAACAAAAACAAAAATGGCAGGGGGCTGAAATACCAGTGTATGTTCATTTTTTCCCTGATTGCCCCCCAAATGGCTTTTTTGCTGTTGATTTGTTAGCGTTGGGATGCAAATAAGGCATGGCCTATGTTTTCAAATGAAACTTTTATTTATATCACACATAGCATTTGCTCTTACATCCTCAGCACAATTTTATACCCTTGTTAAATTTGCCTTTTATTTTTTGTTTTGTTTTGTTTGGGTTTTAAGACAAGGTCTTGCTATATAGTTCAGTCTGGCCTCCCAGAGTGCTGGAATTACTGGCATACACTACCATGCCAGGTTCTATGTGTTCTTTTTGTTGTATATTCCTACTGGTAATCTTGGTCCAATCACTCAACCCTATTGTTAGAGTTCTCTATTCAAGCATGAGTAAGTAATGAACTCACCATGTGGCTCAGGTTGGCCTTGAATTTACAGTGATCCTCCTGCCTCAGCCTCCTGAGTGCTGGGATTATAGACATGCACCGTCATGCCCAGTTTTGTTTGCTATTTTTTTTTTTTTGGTACCGGGGATCGAACTCGGATCCTCCCACTTGCAAGGCAAGCGGCGGAACCACTGAGCTAAATCCCCGGCCCCTTGTTTGCTATTTTTAATCTACCAAATTTAACAATATTATCTTGAATAGATCATGAAATCCAGGAGTTAAAAATTTTATTTATCTGTTAGTTAACCAGATGGGCTAGTAAAAATTTAACACTTTGTTAAATTCTTGAATTTTTTCACATTAGTATGAGAAATTTTGTCCTTTTTCTCAGTATTATTAATTAAGAGACCAAGGATAGGCCAAACTGATGTGGAACCTTGGAATTGTGATCTGAGTTACAAATGTTACCTAAGCTATTGGAGATGTTAACAGTCAGGTGGTAAGATGGGCTGCTTTTAACTCTTCTAGGCTGTCAGTGAGCTGCCTAAAGGTAAAGACTCTTTTGTATTAGTATTTACCAATATACAGAGGCCTAGTTTACAAGTTAGTGGGACTGGAATGAAATACATTTGAATCAAAGACTGAAAATCAGTGAAGCATAGATTTTCCTGACTGGTCTGTGAAATGTGAATATAGACTTTACTCCTTTGTTTTCAAGTTCTGGTCCCACCTCCTTTGTAAAATGTCAGTAAAATATTTTTTTTCTCTAAACGTGAGATGTAATGATTGAAAGAACTAAAATAGAACTGAATATAAAATTTCATGGCAATAAGAAATATAAGAGCAATTACATACTTAAGAGATTGCTGTCATAGTTTTTATTAAATATTGTTCAAGATACAATCTAAAGTTGTTTTATCATTACTTGCATTTCAATGATTTCTAACCTTTGATATGTGATAGTAATGAAAAATCTTTCATTATCTCAGATGTGACCAGAATTTCATCTTTTCTTTTTCAGTTGAGGAAACTGTGAGTAAGCACATTGGAAATTCTCAAGCTTCATTGTTTGTCTCCATTTGGATTTGACTGTTAGCTTATAATTAGGTCAGTTACCCTTTTTATCACATTATTGTCATTGGGGAATTGAGGGCTAAATTAATCCAATATCTGTTGTCAATGGTGGTAGTGGTTGATGTTTGTTCAGTCTGAGTGGCCATGTTAGGCTCCCAACATAAAAAGGCACTCAGTGATGCAAATGTTATGTCATTTCAGTTGAGGCCATTGGTTATTTCTTCTTGTTCTCTAGTGACATTTATTTTCCTAAGAAGCAAATGGCAAAATTTCTTTTTTCAATGTGCTTTGTACAAATTGGTATGTTTTCTAATAAAAGTAGATAATTTTTATCTGGATGTTACTGTATTCACCTTAGCTCTTTGTGTAGATGTATTGAATTTAGTTTAGGTGTTGAAATGAATATGCTAAATACAGTAGAGAATGAATATTTACTGTATTTTTGAAGACCTAATTGCTTGATTGAGAAGGAAACTTCTCTAAGGAAGAGTTAGATTATGTGCTTCATACTGATTTACAGGAAAAAATACAAGGAGCAGTAAATCAGAGCAAGTCACACTTCAGAAGTCTTTTGAAATAGACCCATTGATTTTGTGGGGAGTTTATGGCAGTAGTTTACAGTGCCAGTCACTGCCACTGTGACTTGACTCATGCCAGCAAGTCTTGGAGATACTCATTCTATAACTCAGACCCCAGCCTGAATTCTAAAATAGTTGCCATGATTTCATAGGAGAACCTGCTGATTTTTACCACATCTGGCATAAGCACAACTTTTTGACATTTCTGGTGACCAACTGAATGAAGGTTTACTAATTTTTTCAGATAAATAGTATAAATTCACAAAAATTCTATTTTTAGGATGTTTGTAACTACAGCTATTTTTCAGTGTAAAATTTTCACGTTTTGTAGGCATTCTCCCTCAGTCAAATTGTGCCTTCATGGATTTCAGGGTATCAGGGGCCTTTGACCAAGGAATGATCAAATTCATACTTGTATTAAAGTTGATATATGAAAACAGTGAGGGTTCAGATTTCCTCTACTGGCCTAGTATAGGCAAATTTATTGCATGTATGCATGTGTGCATGCCAATCTGTCTTTGTCTGTCTGTGGGACTCTCTTTCTCTCTCTGCTGGAGATTGAACCCAGGGAGTGCTGAGCTGTATTCCCAGCCTTTTTCTGTTTTGAGACAGGCTCTCCCTAAGTTGCTTAGGCTGGCCTCAAACTTAAGATTCTCCCACTTGAGCCTCTCAAGCAGCTGGATTATAGGCATGCATCACTTTACCCAGTATGGCATTTATTGTTGTAGTACTTCAATAAGATAAGGTTGTCAAATAGATGATAAGGTACTGATACCAATTAGGGTCTGCATTTAACAAAACTTTGGTATCTGAGGGGGCTATCAGGACTATTCTCCCTGATTCACACACTGTTTATGTCACACTGAAGCTGCTCAACACTACATCAATACTCAATACTACACATGCTGGCTACCTGGCTTGCAGGGTATACTGATCACAAGGACTAATAAATTTATTTATTTATTTATATTTTTTGAGGTCCTATACCTAGGTGCTTTACACTGAATTACATCTCCAGCCCCCCATAAAACAATTCTTAACAAGTTTTAAAAGACTTAAAACATACCTAATATCTTTTCTGACCTCAGAAATGAAACTACAAATCAATAGCAAAAGAAAAACTGGAAAATTTGCAAATATGCAAAAATTAATAACAATCTTGAACAACCAATGAGTCAAAGAAGGAACTACAACATAAATTAGAAAATATCTTGAGACAAATGAAAACAAAAATACAACCTAACAACATTATAGTATATAGTGAAAGCAGTACTAAGAAGGAAGTTTGTAGTTATAAATTCCTACATTACAGTTTTAATGCCTTCATTAAAAAAGAAGAAAAAAGATCTCAAAACTCGACTTTACCCTGTAAGGAACTAGAAAAAGGATAATGAACTAGACCCAAAAGAAAAATGAGTTAAACTTGAAGCTAACAGAAGCAAAGAAGTAATAAAAATTAGAGCATAAATAAGTTAAAGAGAAGAAAAAAATAATGGAACTAAGAGTTAGTTTTTAGAAACAATCAACAAAGTTGATAAATTCTTTGCTAGATTAAGGAAAAAGAGAAAAGACTCAACCAAAATTAGAAACAAGAGAGATATTTTGGGGGCTAATGCCACAGAAATAAAAAGGACTGTGAGAGACTACTATAGAGTAATTAGCCATCAAATGGCCTAATAGAAACAAATTCCTGGAAATATGTAACCTGTCCAGATTGAATCACAGAGAAATTTTTAAAAAATGAACAGACCCATAATTATAAGTGGATTGAATCAGTAATCAAAACTTCCCCTAAACCGGGCATGTTGGTGCATGCCTGTAATCCCAGCACTCAGGAGGCTGAGGTAGGAGGATTGCCACTAGTTCAAGGCCAGTCTGGATTACATAATGAGTTTAAGACCAGCCTGGACTACACAGAGAGACCCTGTCTTTAAAAGGGGGGGGGGGAGAGGGGGAAAGGAAGGAAAGAACAAAATAACTTCCCCCCAAAAGAGAACCCAGGGCCAGATGGCTTCCCTGAAGAATCCTACTAAACATTTTAAAAAAGTAATGCCAAGCCTCAAACCTTCTGAAAAAAAATGAAAAGAGAACACTTCCAAATTCATTTTATGAGGTCAGCATTACCTAATACCAAAATTAGATAGACACTATGAAAAAGAAAACTATAGACTAAATCCTTGATAACTATTGACACAAAAATTCCTAGCAAAATACTGGGAAACTACAATTCAACAGCACATTAAAGGGGATATATATATATATATATATATATATATATATATATATATATATGTAACAAAGAGGGATTTATTCCAGAATGCAAAGATGGTTCAACACATGAAAACTAATAATGTGTTATGCCATATTAACAGAATTAAGGACAGAAATCACATGGTCATCTAAATTGATATAGAAAAAGCATTTGATAAAATTCATGATAAAAAATGCTCTACAAACTTGGAAAACACCTTAGTATAATGAAGGGCGTGTATGAAAAGCCCACAGCTAATGTCTACTCAACAATGAAAAAAACAGAAGCTTTTTTTCTAAGATGAAGGTCAAGGCAAGGTCTTTCTATTTAACATTCTACTATACTAGAAGTCTCAATAAAAGCAGTTAGGCAAGAAAAAGAAATAAAAGGCATTAAAGTAGGAAAGGAAAATTATTTCTCTTCAGAGATGACATAATTTTATACGTAAAAAGCCTTAATTTTTTTTTAGAATAAATGAGTTCAGCAAAATTGCAGGATACAAAATCAGCACAAAAGAATTAGTTGCATTTCTATACAATAATAATGAACAATCCAAAAAGGAAATTAATTTAAAAATCCCATCTGTAACAACAAAAAAGAACAAAATATTAACAAACTTAACCAAGAGGCAAAGAACTTATACACTTAAAGCTACAAAGCATTCCTCAATAAAATTAGAGAAGACACAAATAAATTGACAATGCTGTGTTCATGGATTGGAAGATTCATATTATTCAAATGTCCACCCTACCCAAAGATATCTAGAAATTCAGTGCAATACCTATCCAAATCTTGGATGTGAGGGCGAACTGGCTGCGATAATCTGTCACCCCATTGACTGCCAGGACTGATTCAGCTGATTGGCTGGCTAAGCCAGTGTCCTCTTCCTCCCTCACTGCTCTTTGACTGTCCCTCCCCAAGCTGCGGGGAGGAAAAGGAAAAGGACGATCACACAAGTAGCTGCACTTCCCTGCTAGAATCTCCAAAATCTCACTGACATTTTTTTCATTGAAATAGAAAAAAAAATCCTAAAATTCTTAAGGAATCTCAAAGGATTTTGAATAGCTCAAAAATCTTGAGAAGGAAAAACAAAGCTAGTGACTTAACACTTAGTGATTTTGGAAAATATTACAAACATACAGTAATCAAACAGTGATACTGGCACAAAGACAGACATATAAGCCAATAAAACAGTATAGACCCAGAAATAAGTCAAATGATTTATATATACAGTCAAATGATCTTCAACAGAAGTTGCCAAGACTATACAATAGTGAAAACATAGTTCCCTTCAAAAATAGTATTGGGAAAACTAGATATCCACACACAGAAGAATCAAACAATACTCATTTTGTTTTGTTTTTTGTTACCGGGGATCGAACTCGGGTCCTTGCGCGAGTTCGATCCCCGGTAACAAAAAACGAAACAAAACAAAAAAACTATACTCTTTAACTTACATGATACCAAAAAATTAATTCAAATCAATTAAAGACCAAATGGGAGACCCAAAACTACAAAATTCCTAGGAGAAAATATAGGAGGGAAACTTTATGTCACTGGATTTGGTAATGATTTTTTGAATATGATACCAAAAACACAGATAACAAAAGCAAAAATAATCTGGCCCTTTCTCTGAATCTCTTTTGGTAGCACAAAAACCTTACATTTGAATCAGCTTGCCTTACTTGGGCTTAACTTAGAAAAAAAAAAACCCTATCTCAGATAAACTCAAATTTACCTCAGTGTGTAGTATTGTTAAAAATAGCCACTGATAAGCATCTAGGTAGTAAGTATATGGTGTTCATGTTAAAATTTTTAAAATTTTGTTGTATATTTAAATTTTTTCCTAATGCTGGGAAAATACCACTCCAGGGGGGCATGAAACACCCTTATTCCAATAATTTTATGGTAACTCAGAAAGCTTAATATGTG
The DNA here is from genome assembly GCF_053883595.1 of Heterocephalus glaber. NCBI lineage: Eukaryota > Metazoa > Chordata > Mammalia > Rodentia > Bathyergidae > Heterocephalus > Heterocephalus glaber. Next base: position 31,868,035 of record NW_028258330.1, on the reverse strand, counting down.
GAATGGTTGAGGTTGCCTGCTCTGGAGCCAGACTATGAGGGTTCTTATTCAGCCTCTGCTACTTCCTATGTACCTTTCAGATAGTTACTATACTTCTCTGAGCCTTATCTTTCTTGACTATAAAATGAGATTCTTGGTTTTGTTGTGAGAATGAAATGAGAGGTTATGTATAAAAACACTTCTCAAATTGTTGGTAAATGATTGCTGTTGCTGTCACTTCCCTTACTACTATTTTGTAATTAATGGCTTCTCCCCTCCAAGAATGGCTAGAATTGTTACCCTCCTTTATCATTTATTTGAATAATAATTTGGGTCTAATTGGAGACAATTTTGAATGACATTGGAACTATTTCCAAAAATCAAATCTGTCTTCATTTTGTCCACTTCTCAGCCTTAGTAAATGAAACACCAGAAACACAATTTATTTACCCTTTCCTCAGTAAAGCTCAGTCCCCATCACAAATAGCACTTCTGGCCTTGGTTCTTGCACCATGGAGGCCGAGTCCAGCACTTAACCTACCTCCTGAGTGCTTCTGGCTGCCTGGGCTTCTGGACAGCTGATCCTCTCTTCCTTTCAGCCCTGGCAACCACCAATCTACTTTCTGTCTCTATAGATTTTCCACTTCTAGACAAATCATACAATGTGTGACATTTTATATCTGCTTTCTTTCACTTAGCATAATGTTTTCAGGTTCACCTATGTTATAGCTCATATCAAAACCTCATTCCTTTTTTATAGCTGAATGATATTTCATTTATGGATATATCACAGTCTGTTTATTCATTCACCAACTGATAGGCATTTGGTTTGTTTCCACTTTTGACTGTTATTATAACAATACTATAAATATTTGCCCACAAGTTCTTGTGTGGACATGTTTTCACTTCTCTTGTATATGTGCCTAAGCCAACTCTATATTGAACTTTCTGAGGAATAGTCAGACTGTTTTTCCGAAATGGTCACATCATTTTTGTGTGAGAACTCCAATTTCTTCACATTCTCCCCTGCACTTATTATCTGTCATTATTATTGTAGCCCTCCTGGTGAGTATAAAGCAGTATCTCATTTTTGCTTTATTTTGTTCTGTGTGTAGTGGTACTGGGGATTCAATCCAGGCTCTCATACATGCTGGCAGGTACTCTACCACTGAGCTATATCCCCAGCCCTTTTTAATTTTTATTTTGAGACAGGGTCTTACTGAGTTGCCCAGCCTGGCTTCAGACTCCCAATCCTCCTGCCTCAGCCTCCCAAATTGCTTGGATTACAGGTGTGCACCACTGCGCCCTGCTACTTCATTGTGGTTTTGATTTACATTGTATTTCTCTACTAGTGTTGTTGAACATTTTTAAATGTGCTTATTGATCACTTATATATCTTCTTTGGAAAGGTCTGTCTAAATTCTTTACTCATTTTTAATTGAACTAGTCATCTTTTTATTTCTGAGTTGTAGGAAGTCTATATATTCTAGATACATCTTATTATATTCACAGTTTTCAAAGCTTTTTGCTTTCTCAGTGGTCTTTGAAATAGTTTTAAATTTTGATGAAGTCCAATTTACTTATTTTTTCTTTTGTCACTTTTGCTTTCAGATATTGTATTTGCAGTCTGCCATGACTTGTCTAAAAATCTGACTTGCTCAGTAGGGGCAACATAACTATTATTATTAGTTTTCCTTATTTGAAGTTATAAAGCACTTGATTCAAATGCTTGCCAATTATATATAATATAAAAGAATTTAGAAATTGTACTTGGAGTTGATAAATCCATGTGTGTGGATTCACCTCAGGAAATAATTTGATAGAAAAAATATGCTATATTTTCAGAGTTGTACATTTATCTGTGACCCATGAGATTAAGGCATTGGGAGCCTATGCAAGAGAAAAGTTCTGAATTAATCCACTGTGTACATTACTATGCAATTATGAAGCTATATAGTGAAAATGTTTATGATATGTTTAGTGAGAAAAGAAATTATATGTTCTTTTATAATTGAATATATAAAATATGTGAACTAGAGGAAGGGTAAGTGCCTATAGTCATAGGTAGTTTTATTTTCTTACATTTCATTTAATATTAATATTTTATTTTCACAATTAAAAAATTAAGTTAAAATATATGTGCATGACATTTGGTGGCAGAAATAGTGATAAGTAGTTAGATCAGAGGATATATCAATATCTGTATATCTCACTACAACTTTTTTTAATAGTGATTATTTAAACATCATCATAACCATTGTGATCATCAGGATTAGGTTTAGGAACAACAAAATAGGACTGAGCATGCGGCACATACCTGTAATCCTAGAACTCTGGAGACTGAAACAGAAAGATCAAGAGTTGGAGGCCAGCCCGGAATACCTACTGAGACCCTGTCTCAAACCAAAAACAAAATGCAACAACAAGAAATTGTTGTGTTTGTCTACTAGGAATTTTAATAGAGCTATTTTAATTTTCTGTACATTTTTATATCAAGTCCAAACACTAATTATAATTTGATTTTAATTTAGAATTGCTGTTATCTTAGTCATTCTAGCGATACAATTTTCTAAGACAAAAAGTAATGATTATGGTGATATGTTAGTAGTGAGGATCATAGAAGCACTTTTCTCATGGTATCTCATGAAATAATTATTACAGTTATTTTACATATAAGTAAATCAGTCTTCCAGCTTTTGAAGTAAATTTCAAACAGATCAAAGATTTAATAGGTTTTTTAAAGAAGGATCAGTAAAGGCACTCAAAGAAAAAAATAAACAGTAAAAAAGTAGCCACAATGCAAGGTCATGTGTAGTATGCACATCCAAGGTATGGCCCCAGTCTGAGTTGTTGAGCCACAAACTGGGTCTGTGGATATCCTGACCCTCTGATGTTTGGCTTCATCACAGTGATATTGGTCCTTGGCACAGTCAGTAACTCCGAGGCGATCCCTTCCCAGAAGCCTGGGGTGGTAGGACAGCAGTCAGGGAAAGGCCACACAGAGACCCAGCTCTTACATAATCAGCCAGTGTACCACCCAACCCTCCCCCGCATTCTCACACTGCTGCTAACTTGGTTTTGGGGCCTGGCTTAAGGGACAGAGGCGTCATCATGATCTTATATGTGGGAAGGCTATGAAAAGAAAACCCTTGTTGGCCCAAATATTTAAACAAGAATTACACTGGATCTTTTGTTCTCACTCTGACATGGTCAGAATTAATTTAAGGTCCAAAAGAGGGTGTTTTTGTTTCTGTCTTTAAAGCTGAGTTACTTAATGCAGGCAGATGGGGGGACAACAACAAAAAAACATTGCTTAAGTCTGTCAAGTGGTATTGGAACATCCCCAGGTCATTTTTCAGAGCACTACTTTGTTAGTAACTGAGGGGCACCTGATTCAGATACCACAACCAAGCTGCTGATGAGATTGTGAGAAGATTTAGATGATAGAGGGCAAGCAGTGGGTATCTCTGTGGATCTTAGAAACAGAGCTTAAGAGATCTTAATCATGTTTTTTTTTCTTTCTTATCTACTTTAATAGGAAAAATCTGTTTTCTGAAAATTACTGAAAAAGCTGCCCGTAGAAGCTGTTTCTTGCATGCTTGTGGAATAGCTGGAATCTATACTGTAAGGCTTGTGATGGGACAAGCTGTCACCTGCTGATCACCCAGAGTGACTCACCATGGCCAGCAAGAGGAAATCTACCACCCCATGCATGATCCCAGTGAAAACTGTGGTGCTACAGAATGCCAGTGTGGAGGCCCAACCTGCTGAGGCCTTGCCTGAAGGACCCCAGCAGGATCTGCCCTCAGAAGCACCTGCCACCACTAGTGAGGCAGCCCAGAACTCCAGCAGCACTGATGGCTCTGCACTGGCCAATGGACATCGGAGCACTTTGGATGGCTATTTATACTCCTGTAAAGACTGTGATTTCAGATCCCAGGATATGACCCAATTTGTGGGACATATGAACTCAGAGCACATGGACTTTAATAAAGACCCAACTTTTATATGCACTGGGTGCAGTTTCCTGGCCAAAAACCCTGAAGGCCTTTCCTTGCACAATGCTAAGTGTCACTTGGGGGAAGCCAGCTTTGTTTGGAATGTGGTCAAGGCAGACAATCATGTAGTGGTGGGGCAGAGTGTGCCCGAGAGCACCAGCACTCCTGACCTAGCCGTTGAGCCCAGCACTGAAGGAACTGATGGGCAGGCTGAAATCATCATTACTAAGACCCCAATCATGAAGATAATGAAAGGCAAAGCTGAAGCCAAAAAAATTCATATGCTCAAGGAGAATGTCCCTAGTCAGCCTATGGGTGAGGCCTTGCCAAAGCCATCTGGTGGAGAGACAGAAGTGAAAGAGGGAGACCATGCCTTTGTTAATGGGGCAGCTCCTGTCAGCCAGGCATCTGCCAGCTCTGCAAAGCCTCCCCATGCTGCCAATGGGCCGCTAAAAGGAGCAGTGCCAGTTTTGCCAGCTGGTATAGCACAGTTCCTCTCCCTCCAGCAGCAGCCCCCAGTGCATGCCCAGCACCATGCACACCAGCCCCTCCCCACATCCAAGTCCCTTCCCAAAGTGATGATCCCCTTGAGCAGCATCCCAACATACAATGCAGCTATGGATTCCAACAGCTTCCTGAAGAACTCCTTCCACAAGTTCCCCTACCCAACCAAAGCTGAGCTCTGCTACCTAACTGTGGTGACCAAGTATCCAGAAGAACAGCTTAAAATCTGGTTCACAGCCCAGAGGCTGAAACAGGGTATCAGCTGGTCTCCTGAGGAGATCGAGGATGCCCGGAAAAAGATGTTCAATACAGTCATTCAATCTGTACCTCAGCCTACAATCACAGTTCTGAACACACCTCTCGTTGCCAGTGCTGGCAATGTCCAGCATCTCATTCAGGCCGCTCTCCCAGGGCATGTTGTGGGACAGCCAGAGGGCACAGCAGGGGGACTCCTGGTCACTCAACCACTGATGGCCAATGGGTTGCAAGCACCAAACTCATCTCTGCCCCTGGCAGTTACATCTATCTCCAAGCAGCCATCTGTGACACCCATTAATACTGTGTGTTCAAATACAACATCGGCTGTGAAGGTGGTCAATGCAGCCCAGTCACTCCTCACTGCATGCCCCAGCATAACTTCCCAAGCCTTCCTTGATGCTAACATATACAAAAATAAGAAGTCTCATGAACAGCTGTCAGCTCTGAAAGGGAGCTTCTGTCGGAACCAGTTCCCAGGGCAGAGTGAAGTTGAGCATCTGACCAAAGTGACTGGGCTCAGTACCAGAGAGGTGCGGAAATGGTTCAGTGATCGGAGATACCACTGCCGGAACCTGAAGGGCTCCAGAGCTATGATGCCTGGAGAGTCTGGCTCCATCCTCATTGACTCTTTACCAGAGGTCCCCTTTTCCCCATTATCCAAGGCCCCTGAAGTGGCCTGTATCCCAACAGCAGCCTCGCTGGCAAGCCACCCTGCTGCCAAACGGCAATCCTGGCACCAGACGCCTGACTTCACACCAACCAAATACAAAGAAAGAGCCCCTGAGCAGCTCCGTGTGCTGGAGAGCAGCTTTGCACAAAACCCACTTCCTCTTGATGAGGAACTAGACCGTCTGAGAAGTGAAACCAAGATGACACGGAGAGAAATTGATAGCTGGTTTTCAGAGAGACGGAAAAAAGTGAATGCTGAGGAGACCAAGAAAGCTGATGAGAATGCCTCTCAGGAGGAAGAGGAGGCTGCTGAAGATGAGGGTGGAGAAGGAGAATTGGCCAGTGAGCTGAGAGTCACTGGTGAAAATGGCTCCCTAGAAATGCCTGTCAACCAGACTTCAGCAGAACGCAAGGTCAGCCCCATCAAAATTAACCTCAAGAACTTGCGGGTCACTGAAGCCAGTGGCAAGAATGACCTTCCAGGGCTGGGTGCCTGTGAGCCTGAGGATGATGGGTTGAACAAGCTGGTAGAGCAACCCCCAGGCAAAATGAGCTACAAAAAGACACCTCAGCAGCGACACTTGCTGCGGCAGCTCTTTGTCCAGACACAGTGGCCAAGCAACCAGGACTATGACTCTATCATGGCCCAGACAGGCCTGCCACGCCCAGAGGTGGTGCGCTGGTTTGGGGACAGCAGGTATGCCCTGAAGAATGGCCAGCTCAAGTGGTATGAAGACTACAAGCATGGCAACTTCCCACCAGGGCTACTGGTCATTGCCCCTGACAACCGGGAACTGCTGCAAGACTATTATATGACACACAAGATGCTGTATGAGGAGGACCTACAGAACCTCTGTGACAAGACCCAGATGAGTTCCCAGCAGGTCAAGCAATGGTTTGCTGAGAAAATGGGTGAGGAAACACGTGCTGTGGCAGACACAAGCAGTGAGGACCAGCACCCTGGTGCTGGAGAGCTTGTGGCAGTTCACAAAGGCCTGGGTGACACCTATTCAGAAGTGTCTGAAAATAGTGAGTCGTGTGAACTCAGTGCCCCTGAGGCCAGCTCAGAGCCCTTTGACACATCCAATTCCAAGACTGGACTTGAACTAGGTAAGGAGTACCTGGGAACCATTGCCTTCCTCTGTGGGTGAGGGGAGGATGCACTTCTCAAGTAGGCACTGAGTTTATTGCACAGGGGACATCTGCTGTCTCTAAGGTACCTGGTAGCAGCATTAATTGATTGCTTAAGAGGACAAACAGCAATAAAATCCAAGGCAGTCTAAAATAATAAAAGGTTGAGAGTGAGTTAGGATTTTGTTTGGTTCACTTTTTTAAAACCTGTACAAAGGAAAGAACATGGTGAACCTAAAGGCATCTAAGGTTTTCTAGTCACTGCTTAGCAATAGGAGAATAAATAAAACATCATGTAAGTCGGGCAAATCACCGTAACTGGGTAGGAGAGAGCAAAAGGACATCAGAGGAAATTCAACTCAAATTGGTCACCAAAGAAAAGAGAGCCTGTAATTATCTTTACACACAGGAAGTGTTTCTATCTAATGGTGAAAATCCTGTCTTAGGTTTCTTTTTTAACATATTATAGAATGCAAACCTTGAATTTTGTTCCTAAATTTCTCTGGTCATGATATTTTAGTACTGAAAAGTAAAATTTTAAGTATTGTTTAAGACATAGTTGTGAAGCTATAGATTATTCATATTATTGGATGATTTTCTGGATTCTTTATCCCTGAGTTCCCAGCTTCTCTCTCCCTTCATGAGAGGCCCCATCACAGGGAAGCCAGAAGCCCAAGTGAGAACCAGGAGAAAAGAGTGTTACAAAGCTAAAGGGATTGGCAGCTCCAAATGGCAACTAGGGAGCTGGGTTTGCTGTGGTGGAGGGGTGCTGGAGACATCCAGAAACGTGGAGGTTGGTCCCTGGAGACTGTGATATAAGTTGCTTCAGTGTGGAGCCTTGTATTTGACACCTCATTCCCAAGGCCAGGAATAGGATCCTGCCCCTCAGCCCCAGTTCCTTAACCCAAGCTGCTTTCTACTTAAAATTTGTAAAAAGAACAAAATTATTTTTCTTCCTTTGAATATTTTAATTGCATTACAACACAGTTTTGAAGCACAGATATGCTATTGTTTTTTTTACTCCTTTAAGGAAAAAGAGGCTTCCATGTCTGCTCATATTGGGGGAAGGGTGCCAGGGTTTCCATTTGTTTAGCATTTTTAGAAAGCCTATTCTTTTAATGTTCATATATTAAAGGAAACACCTGGTGGAGCCCAAGTCACTGGTTAGGAGATAAGGTGAACACACAGAGCAGCTAGCTCTTTGCTGGTACCTTCAATTCCAGCCTCTTCTGAGGAAAGACTAGAGGGAGATGCTGTCCTCCTCTGGGACCCAGACTCACAGAGTGCTTCCTGAAGGAGCTGGTGAAATAGTATGGAGTTGGAGCAGGACAAGAAGGAGCTTGCCTATGGTTGGTTTGAGCTTTTTCAATGCAAAGCAGGTTGTCTCTCCTCTTTGGAAGGCTTTGTCCAAGTTGGTTTAAGTGTCCAGCCCTATACTTCATTTGCCTACCAGTAGGCCAGGTGTCATGCTCAAAAGAGATGAAAATGTTTGAATAAGTCTGTTAAAAAGCTGACTTGGAGCCAGATGTAAGTGCACATGCCTGTAAATCCCAGCACTTGGGAGGCTGAGGCAGGAGGGTTGCTGAGAGTTGGCCAACCTGGGCAACATAGTGCGTTCAAGGTTAGCCTGAATTACATATTGGTAACAAGACCCTGTCTCAAAAAATAAAACATTACAAAAAAGCTGCCTGGTGAGAGTGATGTCATAGAAGATGGTAGAGCAGAGAATACCATCCCTGCATCAGAACAGCTATTGAGCTGACATAAGCTTTCTGAACCAAATATTTGTAAGTCTGGAGTTTAGTTGAACACTTGTAACACACAGAGGAGCTTGATGGGAGCGGCTTGCACATCTTGGTGATGTTCTGTTTCACATAGCATCATCACCTCTTCCATCTCTGCTGCTGGCAGCCATGGCGACTATGGCCCAGGTTCCTGGTGAGGCTTATTGTTGCCAGGCTGGGAAATAATGACTTTGTCTTCCAAAAGTCAAGTTTTGTGTTTTGATTGCTGAACACTATATTTCCTCACTGAGGAACCAGAATAGAGGCTGTTACTGTTCCAGCCCCCATGGGCTGAAACAATTTCCTAGCTACAGGGGATTTAATGAGATAGTGCCTTTAAAAAAGTACCCCCCCTTTTGGTGAGCCAGACATTTAAGGAAATCTTAGGTTACCAAAGAGATCACAGAAACTTCAGTGACACCCCCCCCATACAAGTAATACACATTTTGCAAAAATAGGTTGGAAAAGTCACAAAACCCTCCACAAGCAAAAATTAGCAAAGCTGGAGGCCAAGATAATTATATTTTAAGTCACGACGTGTAGTATTCAAAATGTCCACTTCTTAACAAAAAAATTAAAATACAAAGAAATAGGAAAGTATGGCTTGTTCATAGGGAGAAAAAGAATTTGACAGACACCTTCATTGAGGAAGTCCAGACATTGGAATTATTAGTCAAAAATGTTAAATCAACTGTCTTAAATATATTCAGTGAGCTAAGGGAAATTATCAACAAAGGCCTAAAGGAAATAAGGGCGACTACACATGATGGAATTGAGAATGTCAGTAAAGAGATAGAAATTTTTAAGTGGAACTAAACCCTAGAGCTAAAAAGTACAGTTACTAAAATGAAAAATTTACAAAAGGGGGTTAAGCAACAAATTTGAGCGAGGAGAAGAAAGGATCAATGAATTTGAAGATGATTTAAGTTAGCCAAACGATCAGGAAAAAAAGGAAAATGAACAGAGCCTAAGAGACCTGCGAGAAAGAGTCATAAAGAATATTTAAAGAAAGGATGAGCTGGGCATGATCACACACGCCTATAATCCCAGCCCTCTTGGAGGCTGAAGCAGGAGGATTGCAAGTTTGAGACCAGCCTGGGCAACTTAGCAACTTAGACCCTGTTTCAAAATAAAACATAACAAGGGGTTGGAAATATAGCTCAGTGTGAAGGTTCTGGGTTGAATCCCCAGTACGCCCCCTGCCAAAGAAGAGGCAGAAAACTTTTTAAATCTTGTGAAAGACATGAATGTACAAATCCAAAAAGTTCAGTGAACTTCAAGCAGGATAAATTCAAAGAGATCCACTAAGACTCATATTAAAATTGTCAAAACCCAAAGACAAAGATAATTTTGAAAGTAACAGTAGGAAACCAGCTCATTACACATAAGGGAGCCTCAATAAGCTTAATAGTTGATTGCTTATAAGAAACCTTGGAGACCTGAAGGCAGTGAAAGGACACATCTAGGGTCCTGAAAGGACCAAAAAACAAAACAAAACAAAACAAAAAACCCCCAAAAAACAACTTCAAAAATCTACCAACCAAGATTTCTTTATCTGACAAAAATGTCCTTCAGAGTTCGATCCCCAGTACTAAAAAAAAAAAAGTCCTTCAAAGATAAAAAGGGAAATTAAGGCATTTTCAGATGAATAGAAGCTACAGGAGTTCATTACCAGTAGATCTGCCCTACTAAAAGTGCTACCAAGAGTCCTGTAAGCTGAAATGAAAGGATAGTAAAGTCAGAAGAAAACAATAACACTGATAAATTTATAGGTAAATATAAAAGCCAGTGTCATTGCATTATATTTGTAACTTTTCTTTTTCCAATGTAGTTCGTGAAATAAATTGCATTAAAAATTATAAATCTATGCTAGTGGCGTACAGTGCAATAAGATGTAATCTGTGTAAATAACAAAGCAATAACAAAAAGGGAGATATATAGAAGCAGTATTTGTATAATATTGAAACAAAATTGGTATTAGAATAGATTATTTTAAATTTAAGATATTAATTGTAATCCCCAAGTTAATCTCAAAGAAAATAACTAATATATGTGTGTGTTATATACATATATATGTACATAGAAAGGAGGCAATCAAATCTGGTACATTGTAAGCAAGGAGATATTTTTTAAAAATTTTAATAGTACATATTTACAGTATATAATGATTACATTCCTTTTGGGAGTTGGTATATATATGTAACACATCTTAATTCTTTTTTTCATCCCCATCTTCCCCCCTTCCCCCTGTCCTCCATTTCTTTTCTTTCTTTCTTTTTTTTTTTTTTTTGTACTGGGAATTGGACTGAGGACCTTGCACCTGAGAGGCAGGTGCAGTGCCACTGAGCTAAATTCCCAGCTCTTGTCCTCCATTTCTTGACCCCCTTCCCTTTTGCAAAAGAGCTATCTCTCTTTTTGCTATTATCTATCCTTTATTTTGCTTTTTATTTTGTGTTTCTCATATAAGAGAAACCATGCGATATTTAAGCTTATGTTTGATTTATTTCACTTAACGTGGTAGTCTAAAGGAGCATCCATTTCCCTATAGATGACTCAAGTTTATTCTTTATTGCAGAGTAGTATTCCATTGAGTGTAAATACCACATTTCTTTATTCATTCATCTGTTGATGTACATACAGACTACTTCCAAGATTTAACTGTTAAATCTTGTGCTGCTATAAAATGAATATGCATGATCACTGTAGTATGATGTCTTTAACTCTTTGGGGAAGATACTAGAAGGGGAATAGCTGGGTTAAATGGAATTTCTAGTTTTAGTTTTTTGAGGACTCTCCATACTGATCTGTATTATGATTGTACTAGCCTTCTGTCTGAGGAATAGCTGACAAATTTTTTTTCCAATTCTATAGGTTGTCTCTTCACTCTGTTGGTTGTTTTCTTTGCTGTACAGAAGCTTTTCAACTTTATATGATCCTATTTGTTGATTCTTGGTGTTAAGATCTTTTATGCAATTAGAGTTCTGTTCAGAAAATCTTTGCCTATGCCTATGTCTTCAAGAGCTTTACCTATTTTATCTTCCAGCAGGTTGTTTCAACAGTCAAATATTAAGAAAGGGAGCCAGGAATTTAGCTCAGTGGCACTGCACCTGCCTTCCAAGTGCAAGGTCCTGAGTTCAATCCCTGGGACTGGAAAAAAAAGAAAATAAATATAAGAAAGGCTGTGATGGAGGAATTAAGGAGCCAAAAACACATAAGACATACAGAAACCAAATAGTTAAATGACAGGAGTAAATTCTTCATATTCTTTTTCTAACTTTGGATTAAGCTGTGTTAAAGACAAAGATTGTCAGGTTCAATTTTTTTAAAAAATGGATCCATCTATATGCTGCCTACAAGAAACTCACTTTGAATATAAGGATGCAAAGAAGGCCGAGGGTTTAGCTCAGTGGTTCTGCCTCCTACCTCACAAGCACAAGGACCAGAGTTCAATCCCCGGTACCAAAAAAAAAAAAAAAAAAACGATGCAAAGAGATTTAAAATAAAAGAATAGAAAAAGATATGCTATACAAATAGTAACCAAAAGACAGCTGAGGTGGCTATATTATCATCAGACAAAATAGACTTTAAGAAAGGCTAAAAAGATAAGGAAGGATATTATATGTTGATAAAAGGCTTAATACAACAAGATGATAGAATAGCTACTGGCATTTATGTACCTAACAGAGCCCTAAAATATATGAAGCAAAAATTAACAGAATTAAAGGGAGAATTGGACAGAAACATTTGGAGACTTTAATACCCTGCTTTTAATAATGGATATAAAAAATAGAAGATCAGCCAGGCATCATGGCACACACCTATAATCCCAGCACTTGGGAGTCTGAAGCAGGAGGAGTGCTGTGAATTTAAGGCCAGCCTGAACTACATAGTAAGAACCTGTCTTAAAAAAAAAAAAAAAGGTAAAGAAGAAGATCAGCAAGGAATTAGAGGACTTGAAAAACAATACAATCCATTTAGACCTAACAGACATAAAAGGGATCAATGACCTAAGCAAAAGGGCAAAAACTAAAATAAGAAAATACAGGTGGAAGCCTTCCAGATCTTGGATTAGGCAATGATTTCTTAAGTCTGATAGCAAAAGCATAGTCAACAGAAGAAAAAAAATAAGTTGGACTACATCAAAATTTTGATATTTTCATATCAAAGAACACTTTAAAGAGAGTGAAAAGACAAGCAACAGAATAGGAAAAATACCTGAGAGTCATATATTTAATGAGACTAATATTCAAAATATATATAGAAGTTCTGCAACTCAACAACAAAAATGAGTAAGTGCTTTTAAGTTATTTTTCTAAATAAGATACATAAATAGCCAATAGGCACATGACAAGATAATCAACATCTCTAGTCATTAAGGAAATGTAGGTCAAAACCACAATGAGAGCCAGGTGTGGTGGTGCACACCTGTAATCTCAGCACTCAGAGGCTGATGCAGGAGGATCTCTGTGAGTTTGAGGCCAGCTTGGACTACATGGTGAGTTCAAGACCAGCCTGGAATACATAGCAAGACCCTATCTTAAAAAAATTAAAAATTAAAATAAAACCACAGTGAGACTCAAGTTCACACTTAGGACAGCTATCACACATATATGTGCACACACAATAACATGCACTGGGAAGGATGTGGAGAAATTTGATTGTTTGTTGCAGTGTAAAACTTTGGAAGACAATTTGGCAGTTCTTCAAGAAGTTGAATTATTTAATCTTAATAATTTGACTCATAGGTATATACCCAAAAGGATTGGAAAGAGAAATTCAGATATTTGTACACCAATCTTCATGGCAGCATTATTCACATGATCAAAAAGTTGTCCTAGTGTCCTTTGAACGATGAATAAGCAAAATGCATGGTGTATACATACAGTGAATATTATTTAGCCATAAATGGAATGAAATTCAGATGCATTCTACAAAAATGGGCCTTGAAAACACTGAGCTAAGAGAAATAAGCCAGACACAAAAGACAAATACTGTATGATTACGTGTATATGAAGTATCTAGAATAGAAATTTATGGAGATAGTAGAATGCAGGATACCAAGGTTTGGAAGGAAGAAGTGATTGAGAGTGGCTGTTTAATAGGTATATAATTTCTATTTAGGATGATGAAGTAGTTTTATAACATGGTGAATGTACTTAATCCAATGAATGACTCTGAGTCATAAACACTGGCTCCCTTCAGCTACTAAAACCAACACAAAGTGAAATGTTGGTGTCCTTTGTGGGACACAGCAGGAGCAGCAGGGGTGGCCATGCCATTATGGAATCATCTTTTGAGGCTTGTCTGTTTATCCACATCTGGTTTCTCACATTTCTCAGCCAGCCGCAATGCAAGGGCCTTATCTGTATGCATCCTCTCTGATCAGCATCACTAAATTTTTAGACTTACAAGTTACAAATGAAGACATCAGTAGAACTAGACTCAGCTGCTGTGATATTAGTGATGTGTTCCAGGAAACCTGGAGGGTGAAGCCAGGACTCTGCTGCCTGGGGTCCTGGGCAAGCAAGGGATTGTGGGCCTGAGGAGGCCAAGCTGCTGCTTTACCTGCTAGGTCTGGAATTTGGCAGTGGTCCCATGGAGGGTTCAAATGCCTTGCCTGACTTAGCCAGTGTCCTGTCCTGAGCCACATACTCTTTTCCACCTTCCCTCAGGCTGGAGATGGAGTGGCTGATAGGAAAGCACTGCTCGTGGAATTTAAAAATCCCCAAAGCTAGTGACAACACCCTGGCATAGTGAGGACCAGGCTGCCGTGGGGATATATGAGCTGCAGCTGCTGTAGAGTGACAGGAATGTGTTTTTTCCCCAGAAAGAGACTGAATTTGATCCAATTACTATGAAGGACCGGCCAGTCTAGGATGCTGCCTGCCATGTGGAAGAGCCAAATCCACCTCTCTACTGCCACATTTTGTTCCCATGGCCAGCCACTGGGCACCCAGAAGAGCCTCTGGAAGTCTCACTGATAGCCTGGAGCCCAACGCTGCCATCTTCACCCTGGGCCTGCCACCACCAAGCAAGTGGCAAGCAGGGGGATCATCATCAGTCCTTCCTCCCACAGTGTAGGACCTTTCCTTTGCCTTCCAAGGATAAAATAGTCCAGATTTCATATTTGTAGACACAGAATCAAGTTTTTAACCTATACATCTGCCTATATACATTTAATAAAAAGGTTACAAACACTTTCACTATATAGAAACTTTGGTTAGCAAAGGAGTATATTGTTCACATCATCTCTGAAAATGCTGCGTGTCTGTTCTCTGGAGAGTGCTGGGGCCATGAGATCCCTCACCTTCCACAGGCAGGCAAGGGTTAAAGGCACACTCAGAACTGTGTCCAGGCTACTGGACCTCCACTTCGTCTTGCTGTAAGCAGCAGTATTTTGAAGAGAGCTCTGCCTCCTTAAGCAGTGACCAGCCACATGTCATGCCCAGCTTGCCTTGCCTTGTGGGCTGATCAGTTCAGAAAATGGCACAGCTGAGATTAGTGTTTGGATGCTCACCACTCTAAAGTTGTTACTGTAATTCTGCTTTTTCATGAGAGTTTGAATCATGGACCATAACTTTTTGGTTATTAGATTAAGGAAACATTTGTTGTTAAGCCTAATATACTGACCTATGTGCCCACTTTACTTTTTTTTTTTTCCTTTAATCCAGACACTTAGAGTGAAAAGAAATGGAAAAAGGCAATAGAGGTGGGGCAGAAGTGGAAGGTATGCACACATCCTCTAGCCCCGGCCACGGCTCAGAGACCTTTCTCCCCATGCACTGCAAAGCCTCCTGCTGGCTGGGAGGGAAGAACACACTGGCTCAGCAGTGACGAGGGCTGAAGGGATTCAGGGACTGTTTGGAATTATCAGAGCTGTTAATTTTGAGCACAAAGACCTGCAGTAGATAGTTCCTGGCAGAATATCCAGAGTGACCCAGCTGTACACCGGCACCTGCCCAGTGTGCTGGGTGCATGCCCCAGCAGTGCTGGACACCACTGGTCCTGTGAGGATGTTTTAAAATTATGTATTTATATTGTTAAACTGGGAATCAAGAACTCTTATTTCATGTCCTCCTTTGAATTGAGAAAAAGAATAGGAAAAGGTGCCTTTGAAATGACAGAAAACATGCTTACAGAGTTGTATTAAATGGTAATGCCCCTTTTTCCCCAGCACTGGCCACTCTTCGAGCAGTTGATATGGGGGTGGGGCTGGCTAAGGACCTGTTACCTCTGGTGTCACCTCTTAGAAACATCCTGCTTCCCAAAGCACCAGGCACAGGTACTAGGACCTCATGGGCTCACTCCCAGACCTGGGTGAGAGTGGAGCACCAGGAGGGCCAGAGTACGGCAAGGGCTTAGGGCAAGAAAACTAGTGTGTTCTAGGCCTTCCTCCTTCTCCTACCAGAGAACTGGAACAGCCAAGCCACCCTACTGACTTGGCATCAAGGACAAGCCATGGTGGCAGCACCTTCTGTTTCCCAGGAGAGGGCTTTCTTTGGAGAGCAAAGCCCTTGAACCAGTGTTCCTCTCTTTTTCCATTGTTCTTTTCTTTCTTGCCCTCCATGTCCCAATAGGGGCTACTTTTTTTTTTTTTTTTTTTTTTGGTATTGGGGATTGAACTCGGGACCTTGCGCTTGCACGGCAGGTGCCAAAACCACTGAGCTAAATCCCCGGCCAGGGCCACTTATTTGTCTCAAATTGGGGACTTGTGAGTACTTGTCAAGTTTTGCAGCCTATCTTTGTATTCTTTCCATTTGGGGATTGAAGTTATTTGGTTCTAAAAGCCTTTGAGGAATTGCCAAGAATGGAGAGAGTGCCTTCCTTCAGAGAACAGACACCTGGAATTTTCCCTTCAGTGTTTATGTACATGCAGTTTAATTTATATATCTACATATATACAGTAAAAATACTCATTTGATAGTTTGCTTGTAAAATGTACACATGATGTGTGCCCTTGAGGAACTTCATGGCATGTGGGTATTGGGGGAGGTGGCCTGTGCGACAGGGAATGATGGTGCCTTGCACAGCTGCTGTGGTGGCCTAGCATAAAGCCATCTCCAAGAATCTGAGAAGCTGACCAGTGCCTCACCCCCAGATCCTTGCTAATGTCCCCTCCAGAGCCCTACAGTCACTGGCTGAATGATAGTGTCTATTGAGAGGGTTCTCTTGGTTATGTATTGAATTTTAATCTACAACCCAAAGAACAAAACAGAAAAAAATAAGTCACATGGTGGACAAGTTCATGCATGACATAGAGAGTGCCTAAGCCTCGGGTACCAGGTTGTGTTTTAGGTGGAAATTATGACATCAGTCCCAGCATGTTTTTCTCAGATGTTGGCCCTGCTTAACATCCATGGCTATGCCACAAATGGCAAGATGGCCTAGATAAGAAGCCTAGCAGACTGGACAGACCCTGCTTCTTCTTGTGCTCTTAAGAGGGGAGTGAGAAAGTGTGGTTTGAACTGGAAAGAGTAGGTGACAGTGAAGGAGGTGGTCACTGAGTAGGGACTCAGGGCTTTGAGTGCAAGCCCTGAATGCAGTGTGCCAGGCAGAGACTTGCCTACAAGAGCCCACTGTGTCACAGATACACTGACAGTGGCAGTAGGGACTATGAGATGACAGCAGCCCAGTCTGTGGCTCATCACAAGATGCATTGCTAAAGGGTTAAATTAGGTGTTGTCAAGAAGAGGCCTGTACTATAAGCTGATGAATATTTTCCCTTTTCTCTGTATGCCTGTGGACTTAGTTTCTTGTTGCCCATTGTACCTGTTTATTTTGTTTTTTTACATGGGGTTATATATTCAGTTCTAACAGGTGAAACCAGATCACTTTTCTTTTTTTTTTTTTGGAGATGTCTTGCTATATAGTTCAGACTGGCCTTGAACTTACGGTGATCTTCCTGCCTCAGCCAGATCACTTTCTGATAAAGAAAATTTGAATTGATGATACATAAGCTTTACATATTTGATTGTTGTGATTTTTGAATGTAGAGGACCTTTTTGATTTGGGGAGGAGAAAATCATTTTCAAGGCTTGGGTTCCTGAAAAAGAATGCCCTAGCTTGACAGCTCACCAGCACCTTGAGATTTGGTGGTAGCTGACTGAGCTTTCTCTTGGCAGTGACAGGCAGCTGTTCAGGTGGACCAAAGCACCTCAGCCCACAGCCCCACAACTTGTTCTCTAGAAGCAGAAGAGTTGGGCAGAGGTGCTGGGTGGGACCTTTTGGGCTTCCACCTGCACTGTACCTTGCTCCCATGGAAGATCCAACGTGTTCTCCAGGCTGAAACATGGTTCCTGGGGTTTATATCTTGTTCAGTCCTGTGCTCCCTCTCCTTCTTTCTGGCACTAGGACATCTGTCCCAAAGCTACCTTCTATGGAGAATGGGAGGTAGACTTTCTGGTTGGGTGCTTATGTTTCTGTGCACATGCTTTCCCTCTGCTGCCTACTCAGTGTTCCTGTGTTGGACCCTACTTCTCCTGTCTTCCTAGTCTGTGTGCACTAAAATCCTCAGGTTGAAGCAGCTTGTCAGTTCAAACATCACAGCCCAAGTGGGTAAAGGCACTTTACAAGAGAGAAGAGAACCCAAGAAGAAAACTTTAACTTTGAAAGTTGGAGTTTAGGTTTTACCTATCCTACCCCCTTTCCCTCAACTTTCCTTGCAGTTTATCCTGGGAAGTTATTGGTTTTAAGCATAAACTTTTCATGCATCACATCTCTTTGTAAGGGTGTTGCATGCTGAAGGAAAGCCCATGGGGCACATGGAAGTCAACACAGCCAGCACATCCTGGCCAAAGCCAGCAGCCTGCCCAGGTCAGGGCCTGGTTCACCTGACCTCAGATGTGGTAACCCCTCTGCACGGCTCTTGACCCAGCTTTTTCTCTTCTTTTCCCTGAGAACGGGCTTCTCCAACCCTCCCTTTCAGACCTCAGGAGGCTGTCTTCATGTGCGTGGAGAGCACTGAGTCAGCAGGCAGTGGCAGAGCTCAAGCCTCTCTCTGAGTTCAAGTCCCCTCCCTAACCAAAGCTTCAAGCTGAGGTACCTACCGTGTGACTTTTGGCTGATATAAGCTGGTAAGGTCACACTGAACCATGACACCCTAGGGCTGACAAGGCCATGGGGACCTTGTGAACAGAATGACTTTTGGTTTTGTCTTGAGTGACTAGATGGAAGTGGCACTCATGGAGCTGACAGACCTCAGATTGAATCCATTTGTTGGAACCTGTGTGTTCCCAGTGTGCAGCCACCCTGTTTGGAGGAGATGGGCAGCAAACCCATGCATTCTCAGAGCTGACCCTGCATTTGTACTTAGTTAAGTGAAAGGAGCTTGTCTGTCTAGAGCATGTGGCTCTAGAAAGGATATAAAGCCTGCGTTTGAGTCTTCTGTCTTGAATTCACTTGTCTGTAATAGGCAGCCATTCTGTCCTGCCTGCAAATCTGACCTTGTCCTTGAAAAGGATTTAGTTCTTCACTACTCTGAAGCAATGACATAGAAGAGTTTTTAGCCCAGGGTCTGCCCTTAAATCTGGGGCAAGGACAGGAACCTAGAGGCTAGGGATGAGACTAGGCTGATCCTGACTGCCACATGGACAAGGGCAAGGGGCAAGTACCTGCCTTCCTTAGTTTATAATGTATTAACTTTTGTCTCTGCCCTTTTTTGCCTGAACCTGGCCCTTGATGCTGCTCCACAGGGGTCTGGCAGAGCCAAGGGAGGAAGGAGCAGAGCACCATCCTGGCAGGGACTGGCTGGCATCTTTCTGCTGTCCGGGTGGGGGGGCAAGAAGGTGGCAAGCCAGGACACCTGAGGGGCCTGTGTGCTTACCTATTTGTGACTCTTCGGCTGAGGGGTGGGGGAGCACATCTTGTACACACAGACGGGCGCCTACATGTGTCAATAGCTTCTTTTGGTTCATGGTTTTAACTTACGTTCCCTTCCATGATAAATGAGGTGACTCAGAATTACTCAGTGACTAGAGTCTAAGGTAAAGTGTCCAAGATAAAGGTTGCTTGCTCAGTCACTAAGAATAGGAGACGCCAAGTGCTGAGTCCTTTCCAAGTGTCAACCCCAGAACAGAAATACTGTGACGAGGGTAAAAATCAATCAACATAGTGCCTATAATCCCGAAATTTGCATTTAACACATTCCCACCAGCTTCAACCACTGGTGATTCACGCATGACTGTCCCACTGGGTATCTTGGACTACCCAATGAGACTGTGCCATGCTGTCCAGAGAATCATGCATGTAACAGTGGCTCAGAGCTGCCCATCAGCGAGACATGAATTATGGCCCTATTGTGAATGTGTTAGAAATCTTGCCACTCGTTCCTGGTTCCTGCCCATACAGTGCTCTCATTCTTGCAGTTTGCTTGATCGAAGCCCATGTGATTGTTGGCTAGAGCAAGAACGATAGCACCCCTCCTCTGTGGGTCACCAGCCTGACAGGTCAGACCCTGTGAATCTGGGCAAGGGCCTCAAAGCAGTGATCACCCCTGGATGTAAGCTCCCACCATGCTTCTGAGAAGCTGCTTTGTTCAGCAGCATCAGGTGGGCCAGACTGCCATAATTTGTTATTAAAAAGAAAAACATGCCAACTTTCCTCTCCCTTGCTGACTATTGTGCTTTGAGTTTTACTCACATAGCCTTTGGGGGATGTTAGGGAGGTTGCCAAAGGCCTGCAGATTACTTCCTGACAAAGTTCTAATTCCTAGTCCTTAAGCACCAGTCTGTGTTCTGATCTTTAATGCAAACCCTTGTTCCCTGCGGGCCAGACTGCTAAGAATTGAAAGGGGTGAATGGCATGAGCAGTTTGCTTGGTGCACTTCCTGTCTGAGGACAGCTGAAGAAGTGATCATCCTGGTGCTAAGTGAGGGCCAACTGTCCTGTCAGAGGCAAACTGAAACTTTAGCCGAACTGTGTTGAGGGTCCCACCTCCTATTGTGACCAAGTGTGAGACCAAACTGAGAAAATGGCATACGCTTGTCATTTAGGCCATGTGGAATACAATACAACTCTTTGCCCAGAGTGAATGTTTAACAGAAAGATGGAGCTTTTCCTTCGTGTGGAGTGTGGTTATGCTGAGGCGGGAGGTGGTGAGAGGTGTAGGGTTGGCTTCTTTGAGGCAAGTCTCCAGGCCTCACAAGGTCCCCTGTGGGGATGCTGCTATTTCTAAGATGCAAATTGCACACTTCCTAGATTTTGTATTTGTGGATTTGAATAAGGGAGGGGAAAAGGGACAAAATGCTTGTACAGTCTGAAATGGACTTCAGTGGTACTTCAAATCTTTTGACTGTTCCTAAATAAAAATGTACATACATTTCACATCTGTTGACTCATTTTCTAGGGGTCTCAGAAAAAAGTTAAAAAATGTTTCTTGGGATCTGTTCATTTATCCTGTGGGCAAACTGCCCATAAACTCTGATGGATAAGTGAGGGAGTCTCCATTTACTGTTTCCTGATTGCTGAGCTCACTGAAATAGCTTCTGTGTCAAGGTAGTACAATGATTTGGAAACTGTACTAGAGACAAAGGCAAATTGAGTCAGACCTGGAGCTCAGGCATCCAGTGAGGACACTGACAAGGTTTCTTTTTCTATCCCTGTGAGAAAAGCTGGCAGCAGATTTGTCATTTAAGGAGGAGTTAGCAATATGCATAGGGTCCCAGGGGCCTTCTAGAGGACCAGAGCTGATACCACAACTTCGAAGAGTTGGTCAAAGCAACTGGATTGTTAGGGTGCCCTGAAGGACTTGTGGCACAATAGAAAAGGGATGCCTAAAATAAAACTATCTGGGATAGAGACACATCCAGTTAATGATTCTGATAGCATCTACATACCAGGGCCTGTTCTTGTCTGGGCTTTTCCAGAGCCCAACTCGACCTGGGAAGCAGTTGTTGATGCTGAAGAGCTGGGTCCTTGGGAGTTAGACCAAACTGGTGTGAAACACTGGAGCCTTCAGCTGAGCCCCATGGTACACAGGCTCAAGACACTACCTCACTTTGGACATACTTAGATGGCACTGGCAGTACTGACCAACAGGGGGTGGGGGGTGGGGTGGTTAGTGTAACTTCCAGGTAGAAAACTGAATGCTAACATTGACTCCTGGGCATAAGATAACCCTGGGGATTATCAAGAGATGACCCAGGGAGAAGACAAATGTCAGGGTAAGACAGGGCCTTACTCATTTAAGATGTGTAGTTATGACATTGTTTTGTTCAGAGCTAGTTTGCTGGGATAACCTAATACTTTTGTTTTTCCCTTCAACAGAACCGATAAGGTGAGATGTTGGGCAAGTTGAAAGACGAGTGAGTTTCTAGCCCCAGGCCCAGCTGCCAGGTGAAGTTTAGGATGTGCCTGGTCAGGAGGTCTTTCCCTTTTTTGCTCAGGTCAGGTATTCGTTAGTTGCCTGAACTGAGGCCACAGACTGCTCCTATATTCTTCTCATGGGGCAGCTTTCAGTCCTGGGGTAGGAGGCATAATGCCCGACTTTGTAGGCAGTGCCTTCTGTATACAGTCCACTGGGTGACAGCTGGTGAAAGTTAAGTTCTGCCACTTTGACTCATCTACTTGTCCCTAGTCTTCCAGCCACCTAGGAGCAAGTATACTTCTCTTTGCCTAGGCTTCTGGTACCACTGACTTTAACCCTGCTCTTTTGGTTTCCTCCATCAAAGTCAGCAGTTCTCAACCCTGAGCACTCTTTCTCAGCACCAAGGAGCGTGTGAAAAAGACTCATGCAAGGGCCCCAGGTACTGGTATTTTTTTGAAGCTCCTCAAAGGTGCTCAAAGGTGCTACCAGGATGGACTTTGCAGCCATAACTCAGTAGATGGAAGGCAATGCTGCCCAAATTGTGTATAGGGAGAGGTGTGCAACCAAACACCATGTCAGCCCACCCCCTCCTGGGTCAATCAGTATTGGTCAGATCTGGAGGAATGTCAGATGACAATGACCTTTAAATTCGTTCAACTGAAGGAGTCACATTTTCCACCAGGCAGAAGGATCCTTTGCAATAAGAGATAAAGGCAATATGGCAGAGTCCAAGACAGGTGAGCCTTGGGCCCAGGAAGATAATTAGGGAAGGCACAGCTGTGCCTTGCTCAGGTTACATCTCAGAAGGACACTTATTCCATAAACAGAGGTGTGTACTAATAAAAAATTAAATGGTCAGCACTGGCAAGCCACAGACATTGTACAGCCATGCAGACAGTCCCTACCTGAAGTGCCAGCCCAGACTTCTCCTTTCCCTGATAAGGAATGCTGGGCCATTAGGATCTGAAGCAGGAAAAAGGGGGATCAAGAGACCAATAAATTCCCACCCACAACCTCCTGTGTGGAAAAGGACCACCCTCCTTTCTACAATGGGGTGGTGAAGGTCCAGGCAGAAAGTCTCAGGTCTGGAAACTGGTAACTGTCGCAGTCTGACATGGGCCAGCCCCACTAGTTCAGCACATGGCATCATGCACTATTTTATATTCAATGAATCACTTTTGTTCCACACCAGCAGAGACTGCGACAAAAACAGCCTTAGGAAGGGAGGGGGTCTTTCTAACTGTTCTCTGGGCATAAGAGTTTGGTTACAGAGGCAAACAAGAGTGGCACATCTTAATGTTCCTTTTTCAAAACAAGAGGTTTCTGTACAAGGATGGGGCCCTGGTTGCTTCCTGTTCACCACCAAGGCTGGCTGACCATAAGATCCGGGGCTTGCTCCTAGATCCCAGACAGGATGCACTCCATTTAGGCACACCCTTGGAGAACAAGATGGCAGTGAGGATGGCCTAATATCTCCTGTTATCCCAGAAGGAACTTCTGCTTTGACCTAAGAAGTGTCCAGAAACTTCACACTAGCTTCTGTTGTCCAGTAATCACCAGGATAAGCTTTCCTGAGCCCCCCAAAAGCACACAGGTTAAAGGAAAAAAGACATGAGGATGATTTATTTGGCAGTCAGATCTTAAGAGGGCAGCAGAACTAGCAAATGGCCAACCCCGAGCCCAAGTGTGGGCAGTGGGTTTGCATGTGCTGAATGCTGGCTATGCTATGAGGCACCTTTGCGCCCAATGGCCTGGACCACAGCCTTTATCTTTAGAAGAGGGGACTGCCTTCCCAAACTTTACATCTCCTTCCCTGCACCCTTCTACCAGCTAGACAGAAGCTGCACCGAACTAGCAGCTTCATTCAGCACCTGATTGCCTGGCTCCACCTACCTAAGAGGAAGGCAACTCCTTAATCCCCTTCTCATTCCTATGGGAGAACATACTGAGTCTTCATTGCATTAAAAACAAAAAAGCTCACTGGGACAGGCACTGCCATTTCTTCTCTTCCCACCTCTCCTCCATGGGATGGTGCCTTGACATCGCACACCAAGCCCTCTCGGCACAGCTGGCAGCCATGTTCAAGGCTCTGCTCAGAGGTTTCCCTATAAGGGTGAGGAGCAGGAGGAGTGAATAACTTAGTTAACATACCACTGAGAAGAAAAATAATACTGCTATTTTTATCATGATCCCCTGTATCTTTCAGGCTGGGTAGTGTTCCCAGCCATGGGCAATATGCCCTTGTGCTGTGTCCTCCTCGGGCAGGGCTGAGCGCTTCTCCACCCAGGCCCTACATCACTCTGCTCTGTCTCTGGGGTCAAACTGCCAATGCATCTACCCTCTCACCCTGCCCAGCTGTGTTTTTAAAGCTACAGGACAATGTAAACTTTGTTTCCCTGGCCCAGCAAGGCTCCCCTTCTTCCTCCACTCTCAGGAATGTGAACGGCTCCTTGAAGCCTCCTATGCTGCCAGCTGAGGCAGCCTCTCTCCAAAGGGCTTCAGCCCTGCTCCTGGCCCCACAAGATGGAAGAATCCATCTCCAGAAGTCAGGGCCAGATATGTGTGTGCTTAATGCGAGACACAGTACAGTTTTTGCCTTCACCCGGAGTTGGGCCTGGAGGCCCACAACAGTACATCTCATTAATGGCTTGGTTTTGTCTAGCATTCACCATTGGAATCCAGACTCCAGGCTGCGAGACCAGGAAGGCTGCCACAGTAGGCACCTTCTGAAGAATCCAGTTCACGGCATTCCACGAGGCGTGCAGCACCTGCTGTTCTCCATCGAGGCTGGGGCCCAACTAGAGGCGGTTGTCTCCATTGACCCGAGTCCTTCTTGGGGTCCTGAGTGGAAGGAAAGAGCGTCCTTATTGGCAGCAAGGCTTTGTAGTCAAATGGAACAGTCCAAAGCCACACAATTATGGCTTTTCCTAACCAAGAGAAAGAGAAACTGGAGAAGCAGGACCTAACCTCACAAAGCTAGTCTTCTTTGCTACAGCACCCCTCTTCCAAGCTGTACACTGGCCACCCTCCCTTCCACCTTCCTCACCTTCGTTCTCGAATGTCAAAATGATCTGCAAGATGCTCCTGGGAAATGCGGAAGTCCTCAAATGGCTGCTGGTATCGGGCTTCAAAGGAGCCTTCCCGAGCCCGGCTATGAAACAGCTGGCTAGAGGCATCTGAGCCCCGCTCCCGGAGGGATGTACCACCAAAGGGACTGAGGTCTCCATTCTCCTGCTCAAAAAGGGCAAGAGTACAGGGGTTAAGGATCTTCTGCACCTTGGGAGGGTGTTGCCCTGCTCTTCACCCACCCACCCCTGCCACAGTTACCTTGGCAGGAAAGGTATCAATCTTGATAAGCAGCGAGGCCAGCTCCAGGTCTTCGCTGTAGTTGTTCTTCAAAGGCACTGCTCTGTATCCTAGGAGGAGGCAAGCCTGGCCTTCAACTCAGGAAGGCACCAGCAAGGGGCCCAACCTACTTGGCAGCAAGCTCAGAGGGCACTGTGTCTGGGAAGTCCTCACCTGTCTTCAGGCCTTTTACTGGGAAAGTGGCCTGAGCCAAGAAGTTCTGGTCACTAAACATGTCTTCCTCATACACCACAAAGCGGAGGAAGGCAAATTCAGGGTTACTGATTTGGAAGTGGAAGGGCTTGGCTGGCCACACAGGGTTTAGTCCATTGTCCACTGTGAAAGCAAAGGCAAAAGAGTGCAGGCCACCTCTAAGAGGATGGCGTGACTGTGAAGAGAGGACTTCAGCACTACCAGAAGGATACGAATGGTGCAAGGCAAAGCTCACTTACCCACAAACTCTGTCTTCTGCTTAGTGTTGTCATACTCTGCTCCAGCGACCTCAATTTCCACAAAAGGACACACAATGCCACGGCCATTCTTCGGCAGATGCCGGGCCCCCAGCACCTATAAGGGAGGCAAAGATGAAGCTGGGGTTGTCTTGCTCTTCCTGACATTCCCATTGCTGAGGTTCAGGCAGCAAATGTAATGTGGAGGCAGTGCGCCCTCTACTGGACCATAAGAGGTCTAGGGCAGCTGCTGTCATAATTATTTGCGCTTTAGCCAAAATTTTTATGTGAATTTTATCTACTTCATGTTAAATCCATCTATTTCAATTTGGACATCTTTTAAATTTCTTCTTGGGAAAAACCTCTTCTCAGAGGGAGCAGTTATGTTCATTTGTAGCTCTGCACTTTTATCACAGATGTGCCCAGCTCAGCCCATGCTTCCCGTACTCCTTCAGGACTCTGTTCACAGCCTCACAGCCCTTCTCTACAGTACCAAGCTGGCCCTTGTCACAGCTTTCATTGGGACATGCTGGGGAGCACAAGGGTTTCTCCAGTGGAGGGAGAATTGTAGGGGTGTGAAGGCTGCCGGTCACTTGCTTGACCCCGCAGACGTGCACTTTGTTCACCACCACTCCTAGCTTCCTGCCTGTCCTCTGCTACCCTAACCAGCCTACTCCTACAAGGCAGTGGCTTTCCAAAGTTTGGTCTTCCCAGAGAGACAGCCTGTCTCCATGGTGCTAAGAAGTGGCCATAGCCAAGCTGTTTACCCTGTGTCACTGGGACGGACACTGCCCCACCTAGCTGACTTTCCACCTCAATGGATAGTTATGTCTTTCTCAAGCTCAAGAAAGTTCAGCTCTAGTACCCTCTCCCCCATTCAAAACTCAGACAATGCTGCTCTCTCTGCTGGCTCTGTGCCCTTCTCCATTTATGCTGACCAGCCCCCCAGCTCGGACTCCTGGAAGTCTCCAGTGTTGGCAAGTTCAGCATAAACATTTCCAAGCTAAAAGTAGCCCCCTTTCCCACCCTGAGGCCCACAGATGAGCACTACCCACCTCGATGCAGATGGCGCATGGCTCCAGCCCACGGAGGCTGCTCTTGTCAAAAGGGTCAAAGGCCTCATCTCTCATAGTGCTTGGCTGCAGCACATAGCCACAGTGCCCACCGGCCATGAAGAGAGCCTGATTCATCTGCATAGGCTTGTCTGCAAGAACCAGGTTACATGCATTCCAGCCCAACTACCCCAGGCTCTCCTCCCCCTGTCCACCCTGCCCACAGGGGACCTCCTCACCTGGGGTCTGGAAGTTGAGGGCCACAAGCTGACTGCCACAGATCCACATGGGCAAAGGATCATAATTGGAAGAGTCCAGCCGCTGGCCCTTGGGGTAGATGCGGGACAGCTGCAGCCGATTGTACTGGAGGAACTTCTTGCCTTTGGCCTTGTTCACATATTTCTCAGCCTTGGTTTCCGGGAAGGACGACATGTCCCGGTAGCAGGCACGTTCTGTGCCAATTTCTGGGCCAAACGTGAAGAACACTTACAGAGCCTGCTCCCCAGGCAGAGGTGGAGGGAACCAGAACCCTCCTCTTGCAGCAGCCACGGAAACTGCCTGTACCACCAGGCCCCCACATTTCCCCAGCAACCATCCCCTGCCACAGCTTACTTTCTTCATCGAAGGGAACAGGCCGACAGTAGACGACAAGCTCAGAGAGTTCCAGTGCGATCTTCTTCCTCCGTTCCATCATCTTGCCCTCAGTGAGCTGGTGATACACACAAGGCCCTGTAGCCCTGGGCTAGAGCCCTGCCCAGGAGAAGGAAACCCCTGCAGCCTTGGGTGCACTCACACTGCAGGTGTTCTGGGACCTTTTTCAACCTCCCCTGTACCTCCCAGATCCCACCGGACAGTTTTTTTGTTTTTGGGGGGATTTTTTTTTTTTGGTACCGGGGATCGAACTTGGGTCCTTGTGCTTGCGCAGCAGGTGGCGAAACCACTGGGCTAAATCCCCGGCCCCCCACCAGACAGTTAATTCCCCTGTCCTCAGCCTCAGCCCAGGATTACTGTTCTCTGTCTCTGAGGGCACACTTGTCTTTCAGCCTTCTTAGGGGTGAATCCTCACCACCACCCGTGTCCTAAATAACCTCTTTTGGTCACGGGGTTGACCATGCCCCAGTGATACTTGTTGATCATTCCTAAACTACCCTCATCACTGGCTAAAAACTGCCTCCTGTTTACCTAAGACTATACTTGGGACTTGGCTCAGTTCTTGTCTCAATTCTTACCACCCCAGTTCCCTAACTGCAACAGGACCACCTCCTCTGCATGCCTAATCTTAGCTACACACACTCCTTCTATTTCCTCTCCTATGTAGCTCCATTTGTTTCCATCTTTCTTCTCTTGGTGGCGCCTCCATCAAGACTTTCTTCCCTTTCCAGCTACACCAGGATCTGGTCCTTTAGCCACCTACTTTTTCAGTACCTTATCCTCCCATGGCACACGCCTGACAAAATCCTCAGCACCCTTACCCTTCTCTGCTTCTGTGCTTGATCTCCACAGCTGCCACTGATGTATCCATCAAATGCACTGGCTAAAAGTCTCCAAGCAGGAGTCCCTTACTTGAGAATGCTTGTCTGTCTCCAGGCTCAATGGGAAAGGCCTCCCTCCTCCAGAAGGATGGTCATTCCGACCAAGCTTGGGCTCCTCCACCACCTACCAAACTCCAGTCCCCCATCCTGTTACCCACAGCCAGCTGTTCCAGGCTGTGTGCTGCCCACTGCCAGCCAACCCAGCCACACCACAGCAGCATTCCCAGAATAAACCCAATAGGCACTTTCTAGTTCTTTTCATACCAAGCTGCACGTCTGTAGCCCTCAACATGTCAGACAGAACCTTACTGCTTCCTTGGACCTCCAGCCTCTCTGCCTGCCCTTCCTGGGCTCACTTCTCTCACAGAAGGTCTCTCAGGAATTCACCCATCCTCTCCCTACTCTATAGCACCTCATCCCTGTGTGCCTGCACTGAGTCCAGGGCTTCTCTCAGCTCCTGCCTGTGTATCCAACTGCCTACCAGGAAGACTCACTCAGATGAACCATGGTATCTCAAATTCAACAACTCCTAAGCATACTCTATTG
Organism: Heterocephalus glaber; assembly: GCF_053883595.1. NCBI lineage: Eukaryota > Metazoa > Chordata > Mammalia > Rodentia > Bathyergidae > Heterocephalus > Heterocephalus glaber. Next base: position 31,839,486 of record NW_028258330.1, on the reverse strand, counting down.
CTGTTTATGTGTCTGTTTCTTCTAGGACTCTATTTAAGGCAGAGGCCATCATGGCATGACCAGCACAGACAGTTGCCCATCCTTTGTTCTGAGAGGCCTGGTATAGAGAGCTAGAGGCCTTGGCTACCTGATGGCCCCCATGCTGCCCACCCCAGGCCCCCACCAACACCTTCCAGGCTCTAGCAGGTTCCTACCCTGGCATCTGCTGTCTGGGCCACTTCACGGATCTTTTTCACCCAGTCCTGCAGCTCCTCCTGTGAGTCAGCTGCAACGTCCAAGGACCAGTGGGCCACTGATGCCATGCTGATGGAAAAGACGAAGAGCCGGTTGTTCTTCCCCTCCGGACGGATAGCTGGAAGGGTGAGAGAAGACAAGAGCTGACTCCACACCCTGGACACTGACTCAAATGTTTGTTTCATCCCACTTCCTCCTTACCACACACCATCAGTAGGGGAAGACTGCTGTATGGGCCCATTTTATAGAGGAGTAAGCTGCCACTCAGACATAAGTCACTGACAGTTGTGGGCTAGCCAGTGTGCCAACTCTGCTCTGCCTGACTCATGCTTCTTCCTCAGGCCATGTCTCCCACCCCATGCCATCTCCAAGCCTGTAACATACCTGTGGCCCAACCCATTAGGGTTGTGGCTGTTAGCCAACCATCACCATCTTTGCTCTCTATCCATTTTGACTCACTCCAGTGCCCAGCATAGGGTGAGCATGCAGGGATCCAAGAGGGAGGTGACAGAGAGAGCCTAGGGTATCGGGGCATCCAGAGTATGGGTAGAATTGGAAGTGAGGGCAGCCTTTGGGGATTAAGCCATTGGCTTCCTCCCAGGAGCAGGAAGAGCCACAAAAGGACCTTGATCCTAAGGACCAGTGGGCAAGAGAAAGGGATGGGGGCTCACCAATCTGACAGGCCGGCACATCTAAGACCCCCCGCAGCAAGTCCCCCAAGGGGCTGTTCTCATCCAGGTGCTGTGGGAAGCAAAGCCCATAGGACAGTCAGCATGGAGGCTGAGTGCAGGTGAAAAGTTTTTGTGCATGTGACAGCACATCTTGTCAGTGTACCTGCAACTAGCTAAGGGTTGCATGGGTCTACTGGAGACTGAGTAGACACGCAGCATGCAACTAGCTCAGTGTGACAAGTGCTTGTGCATGCAAGCAGACCTGGAACTGTTAGATGGGTATGTGCGGAGGAGAACCTGGGGACAGGGAAGTCCTACACCTCTGGACTCACCTCTCTCTCAGGCTCCAGGGCTGCTGGGTTGACCATCTCTTCCACATAGTTTGAAGGGAACCACAGCTGCTTCTTCCCGCCATAGTCCCCTCGCCACCTATGGTAGCCACAGATGCCGATCCCAGCAACCACTCCAAATTCCCATGAGAAGGATATCCTTAGCTGGGGCTCCCACATTTAAGCAGGCCAATGTTGCCAATGTTGCCAATGTTGCCAATGCTGCTGCATGTAGGGGACAGACCCTTCACAAAGTTTATGGTTGAAGTCCTCTCAGTACCAGCAATACCGAGGCCCTTGACTCATCACCCGCCATACTAAAGCTCTCTGGCCCCAGGGAGCAGGCTCACCAGCCTCCCTCTTGCTTCTCCACATTCTGGATGATGGCACTCTTAGTGAAGGTCAGCTCATCCTCTCTCTGGGCCTTGTAGTCAAAGAGAGCCTTGACTGCACACTGCAGAAGTGAGACATGGAGTTAAACACATGGGCCTCCCTGCACTCCTGATGGGCCTCGCACCTGTACAAACCACAGGGAAGTGCCCCAGCCAGCAACAGTCTCACCTCTGCCCTGCAAGCAGCTTGGGACAGACAGGATGGGGAGGAGGCAGCCTCTGCACAGAGGCTTCTGGCCTTCCAGGTAGAGCGATGCAAGCCCCACCCTGGCTACGGGGCAAACCTTGTCTGCTCCCAGGAGTCAGGTTAGGAAGGGAGTATCTGAAGTGGCCCTGTACCTCTTCCCCAGAACTTAAAAGTCTTGGGAGGGTAATGGCCAGGACCTTATCACTCCTCATCTCTGAAGGCCCCACTGGGTGCTGAGGAGAGTGGGTGAGGAATTGGGCATTGTTTCCTGTGACTTAAGAAGAAGGGTGAAAAGCAGAAGAATCCTCTCTGACAAATCTCTAAGCGGGAGATGTAGCCAGTGTGCCTCCCATCTCTGCCCTTCACCATCCATAGGAGAAACAGGGGCCACATACCCCTAGGACACAGTCTGCCTCATTGCTGACCCAAGGGACGGGCTAGGGAGGGGGTCAGCCCTGAGACAGCTGTGGTTGTTCCCAACCACACAATCTCTCACAACCTCTTGGGCTTCAGAAAACCACAACCACTACTTCTCCACACAGACCACAGATGGGCCCAAAACACAGAAGTACATGCTCCAAGCAGCTGGGGACCCCACCCCCACCCCAGCTTCCCATTCTGAGGCTGATCTGTACCTTGAAAGTTGGCATAGGGTTTGCCTCCACATAGAAGCCAGGGTTGCGGCCCTCATACAGGGCCCCATAGTCAGGCTCCTGCAAACAGGACACATTGGGACTTACTTATGACTCAGAGTTGAGATGAAGAGTAACTGTTAGCTCCCATGTGCCCCTACCCGAACCTCGCCTTCCTCAGGCTATCCAATCTGTCCCCTTCACTGACACTGGTCCACTAGGATCCCCAACCTTGAGAGGATGGTCTTAAGGGCCTAGCCTCATCCTCATGCCTCTGCACATTCTCACCCTGAGACCAACCATATGATTCTAAAATCTGTACCTTGCCTCCTGAAAGCCCAAACACCAACTGCTCCTGAGATGCATGCAGCTGGGACCCCCATATTCCTGCTTCTGTTGAATGGCTGAGCTTGAAGTGAGGAAGAAGCTCCAGCCCCCGTGGACAGTCCTCTCTCTGGCTACTTATGTCCACTGATGACAAGTCTTAATTCACCTCCTTTCTGAGATGCCTTCTTGCTACCCAAGGCTGTTACCCTATTCTCGGGCTCTTGTTGACCCCTGCATCATGAGTCTTGCCTTCTTCACTTGCTATTCTACCTGCTGCAGCCCCAAGAGGACATCTGTACAACCATACTTTCCTCATCTGGGACAGTGTGGTACATGTGCACCCTTCTCCCCATGTGAGCTCCAGGACTCTTCATACTGCTGCTTGGCTCATAGGGACCCTTACACTTGAATGCCTGTCCCCATCACAACTCAAACGTTACCCCCTCCACGACATCCTCTTCTACTCATTTTGTGGCCCCTAGTGAGTCTCTGGGACACTCCAGGGAGTGCCGAAAATACCCCAGGACTTGCTGTCACACATGGGCAGGTTACCCAGTGACCACTACATTCTAGTGCTCTCTCCATTACCCTCCACACACTCCCACACCCCCCAGCCTCCTCACAGCTGTGCCAATCTTCTCCAATGCCTCCTCGTTAATGGGATAGCGCAGCTTCATTTTCCGGTACAGCGGGTGCTTCTCATAGTAGCTAATGAGGTCAACGAGGCTGTCGAACTCTGAGTTCCCTAGCATCACAGTCTGGCCCTCCTGCTGGACACGGCAATGCTTGATCTTGCCCTCAGCCCTTCACAAGAATAGGACAGTCACTATTGGGATCAGGGGAGCCCAGAACCTAGTAAGGCCCTACGGCCCTCCAACCCCTCCAACCCTCCAACACCTGGGGGCTGAACCCTCACCGGAAGGAGATAGCGTATGAGTTGGGCTCATTCCGTTTCCGCACCAGGAAGGCCCCATCTCGGGGTACACGCATTAGCATGTGTTCAGCCTGTGCTCTGGTCAGGCTTGCATGGTACCACCTGAGGAAAGGCAGAGTTAGGCCCCATCCAGCACCACCTGTGACCCTGCCTGTCCCCGTGCCCCCCTTACTCTTTGCTCTCGTGGGCATTGGTCTGTGGTACAGGCTCTGAGAGACGCATCTCAAACTCATTGCAGCGCAGGGGCACTTGCTGATAGTGTGTGATAAGGTCATAGAGAGAGTCAAAGACGAGATTGTCCGTCAAGAAGAACTTGGGAGTCCCAGCATCCTGCCGGGAATGGATCCGGCAGTGCTGGACTTTCCCATTTCGCCTGAAGGAAGAGAGAAGATGGAGGGAAGGATGAGAAACAGGCCAAGGCCTATTACACCTCAAACAAGGCATCAAGTTTCTCAAAGGGAGACCAGTCTCCTAAGGAGCTCAAGTAAGGACAGTCCAGCAGGAGGCCTTCAAACAGACTAAAAATGTGAGTGTGCACATGCATGTGTGGCAAAGAAATTATGTTCCATGTAAAATGCCTGGAACAAAAGGCTCATAATGTTAACTGTGGTTTAGTCTGGTGGTGTGTAAGTAAGTACACACACTGAGTACACACAACACACTGGGAGTGGTTACCAGAAGGACAGCGTGTAGTCACCCACGAAGGTCTCACTCTCTCGCACTAGGAAGGAACCATCGGGAGCGCCGGTCTCAATGCAGTACTCAGTGAGCAGGCGCTCAGCGATGTGCCGTCCATCTCGTCCTGCCCCGAGCTTCCCATGGAACCATTTCTCATTGGAGTGCAATTCTGTGCTGCCACTGACCTGTTATGAAGGACAACAGCAACGATATGCAGGGACTCTGGCCCCATCCCTGACTCAGACCATCCCTGACCCAACTCACCTCCTTGGGCTCCTCCTCATCCTCATTGCCCTGGTCACTGCTAGTTTCCTCAGAGTAGTAGATCTTGCTGCTGGTCAGAACAAAGTAGTGGGGATACCATTCCTGGAAGAGACCAAAGGGAGCCTATGAACCAGAGATCCTCATCACCTTGTCCCACCATGCCCAGCCCAGCCAGGCCGCACATGATTAACAGGGTCCTCCAGGTAAAGGATGCCATTCTTGATGGAGTTGCTGATGTCATTCTCAGAGTACATCACAGATGTAGGTACTTCCTCATAGGCACTGCCCTCAGCCAGCTTCTTGTGCTGTAACAGTTTAGGATGCCAGGTTGTGGCAATGCTTGCTACACTCCTAGCCCCACCTCCACACCCAGTACTAGACTTGGAACAGAAGCCCTGGCCTGGGAAAGGCCACCATATTCCACACCACCTTGATCAGGATCTTCCTCTTAAGCTGACTGGGTGAGGGGAGCCCATCAGCAGCAATGTCCACAGGCTTGGTGAGGAGTGTGTCCCCGAGCACCTTCTTGAAGTACTGGGCCATGTTCCTCTGCTGGGCAATGCTGCAATGGTCCTCAATGGACAAGATGACTGGGTACCTGTGGGGCAGGTGAGTGGAGCGATACCGACCCTGTAGTTCTGTGGGGCCGAGGCTCAGTCCAAACAGCCCCTCACAGAGTGAGGGGACTGGGAGCCAGAGGCCTGGAGGCACCTTGTGCAGAGCAGCTCTCTCAGAGGCAGCCATAGCTACTGTTCCACAGCAGGAGGCTATGGAGACAGTGGGAACCAAGCATTAGCAAGAACTGCAGAAACCTCAGAGTTGGCAAAGTTATGGGGGGGTGCTCAGCAGTGCAAGAGATTCCACACCAGAAAGGTCAGAAGAGATGAGAAGCAGCCCCCAAATGTAGCTAGTAGGGGTCAGAGAGGTTAAGAGAGGGCAGTGATGGTGAACAGAAACTAAGGAATGGGTTACAAAGAACCCAGACAATTCTCTGGGCTGTGAAGGCTAAGGAGGTGGTAGGACATTGACCTAAAGAGACCAAAGTTAAGGAAATGGCTTTTGAGGATGAGATGAGCTTGAATGCATTCCACAGATTAAAGAGAAGGGCTCACAAATAGGGGCAATTATGCAGGAAGCAGAATTCCAGAAAAAATGGCTTAGCAAGAAGCAGGGAGAAGGTGAGGCCAAGAGGAAGGGTAAAGATGAAGGCAGGAATAAAAAGGGGGAAGACAAGGGGAAGGCAGAGCAGGTGAATGACAGAGCTGGAGCCAAGTGTACCCCCGAGTCCTCTGCCCCCACTCACTCTGAGGCCACAAAGGCATGCTCCTTGATGGTGTGAAGGACGTCTGAGAACTTGATCTTGGTGGTAAGGGTGTGCCCATGATAAATGACTGGCATCCCATCTGGACCATCCCAGCAGTCCACTGGGAAGCAACATCATTTTGCTCAAGTGGGCAGGCCTCCCACTTTCCCTCCCCAGCCCCTGGCCCCCACGCACATTCAATGCAGCGACAGCCCATCCGTAGGCACCGAGCATAGGCTTCCAGGGAAGACTCGCTGGAGAACTGGTCCCCTGTCAGGTACCTGGATTGGCAAGGAGAAGCAGGAATGGTCTGGTGGTCCCTCCTCCCTCCTAAGGGGCTGAGAGGGGCTGAGAAAGCCACACTCACGTGTTGTGTGAGGAGGAGATCCAGTAGTGGGAAAGAGGGTTGTTCATAGTGTCTGGGCACACTGCATCCAACTGGGAGTTCCACACACTGTTCTCTTTGGAGAACAGGAAGGTGACGAACTGTCCAGGAACAAATGTGGAAGGAAGAAGAAAGTAAGCCCTAGCTGCAGTCCAGGATGGGAGATGGGAGTAGAAGTATTCAGTCTCCACTGAGCTAGGCAAGGTGAACAGTACATAGGAACAAGGTGGCATTTCTAAGGAGAACCCAGTTCCTACCCCAGATAAGGTCTGGTCACTTCTACTGTCTTAAACAGAAGGGGTAAAAGGTGGGGCTAACCTCATCCAGAAAGAAGTATGGCTCCTCGATCTCTCTCAAGGGGTCTCGAAGGAAGCTGAGCATGAACTCTTGCACCTGGAGCCGGTCAACAGCCCACAACTCCTGACGCGTGAGGAAGGAAGTATGGAAAAGGCCTCCAGTCAGTGCTGTCCAACTTCTCAGCCTGACACCCTAGCCCAGCCCAGCCCAGCCCAGCCATACCCCCTGGTACTCAAGGAGGAACTGCTGGAACTCAGGAAGAGACACTCGGCAGAGCTCTGGCCGCTCCCCAGACCTGGTGGGAGAGAAGTGCCTGGCAGCCGGCTGGCTAGCATGGTTGATAGACAAAAGGGGCCCTTTAATGGCAGAACCCAGCTCCTGGCCAGCAAAGTTGCCCCAAATGGTCCAGCATGGCTCATCCCTCCCACTGCTTCTGACCTAGAGCAGGAACCACCCAGGAGAGCCCCATCTCCCTGCTTCAAACCAAACCTCAAGGTGCTGGTGTCCAAGAAGGGGAGGTCCATCTGTAGGAAACAGAACCTGGTCAGGGCAAGAGCCTTGAGAGGCCATGAAGGAAAGGGGCTCTCGGGAAGAGAGGCTAGGGCAGCAGATGAGGGCAGGCCTTGGGAAGGGAGTAGGAACAATAGCACCCAAAAGCTCCCAGGCAGAGTGGCAAGACCAAGGCAAACAAGGCTGGGGATGGGTTGGAGGAGCAAGGGCAAAGATAGGAGAGGGCAGGTGGCTCATGCACCGTCTTCTGGGCGCTGTACATGAGGCTGCGGTACAGCTGAGCAAACTGCCCGTAGGTTATGTCCCCACTGCGCTGTTCCAGGTCCTGCATAGTATGAAGCAGAATTGCCTGTCAGGCCCTAGCTCAGAGGCTTCTGTTCTCCCCTTCTGCAGACAGCCCCGAGAAGCTCATACCGTCAGCCGCTCTCGGAGGAAGCGCATGTTGGGGACCCGGTAGTTGACCTGGGACAGCATGTTCTTCAGGTCCTTGGCTGATATACTGAGAAAACAGATATCCTCAGTGGTGTCATTTAACTTATGACCTCTGACCTGTTAGCTGAGACCACCTAGGGCTGGACAGAGCTAAATAACCCTATGTTGGGAACCTGGAATCCTGAGGGTAAAACTGGATCAGAACCCATGATGTGATCAAGGGAAGTCCCTTCCTTTCTCTGGGCCTCAGCTTCCTTATCTGAGCAAAGAAAAGCCCATGATTCTGGCAAGCAGTGACCTGGCTCAGGAAAGCAGGTCAGACATGGAGGAAAGAGAAGCAACTTCCAGCACCACTCCAACCAGCAGTGCTCCAGTTTGCCCCTCCAGGTCTCCTTGGCCTAACCAGGACAGGAGGCAGTGCTCATTCACAACTGCTTGGCACTCGGTTCCCCTTCTGCTGCCCACTGGAAACCTCAGGACCTGCAGTCCCAAGGATCAGTTAGTTGGCACTACAGTGCAAGGGGCTGTTGAAGAAGGGAGCAGGCATGCACAGCCAAATGCCACTGCTAATGGCTAAGCACTCTCCTGGGGTCAGACAGGATATGGGCTCCAGGAAAAGTATTTGGTCAGAAAGCCAGTGTCCTTGCCCTTCAGGACTGTCCTGACCAGGAGATAGGACTAGGATGTGGATCTGGCAACAGGATGGACAAGATGGAAAAGGGAGGCTTTCTCTCCTGGAAAGTGGTGTCAGCAGGGTGGAGGGCACACCTCCTCCTTTGGCCTAAGATTACAGTGGCAAGCACCACAACACCCTGAGGGAGCTCTGCTCTACACAGAGGTCAAATGTTGAATGAGTGCTGTCTGCACAGGGACCATCTCACCTGACCTTTAGTCACCCAAGAGGCATGTGTTGTCCAGGTACCCATTTCCCAGTAAGGCAATGGACAGCTTCACTACCTTTCCCCTCTGTATTTTCTTTTCCATGGGCAAACAAATACGCTCTTCCTTCTGCCTTGTACTGCCAATTTCTTCAGTTGCTACCCTCCTGCCTGCTGCTCTCCACAGCAAAACTCCTGGGAAGTCACTCACGATCTCTTTATATCACTTGAGCAGCCACTGGGCTGATGCTGCTCTTCTCACCACAGCTCTCAACTTGCAAACTTCACTCCCTTCTCTCTAGGGTTTCTTCTTACTCTTACTACCTGCCACTTAATGCGGGAGTAGTCTGAGGTCAACAATGGACCTCTTCCCTTTCTTCCCTATACTTGCACACATGAACGATCTCATTCACCTCCAAGGCTTTCCATATCACCTATCTACTCCCACATTTATCTCTAAGCCCCAACTTCTCCCCTGAACTCATTTCACTCACCTACCAACTCCACAACTCTACCCAAAGATCTAATGTGATCATAACTTATACCTACAATGAGACCCTGCATTCCCCACAGTGTGCTCCTCCCAGTCTTCCCATCTCAGTCATTGGCAACTCCACTTTCCAGATGCGCAAGCTACAAAGCATACTGATTCTCAAGTCCTCTTTCTTACACCCTGAAATCAATGTGTTAGTAAATTCTTTTTGGCTCTATCTTCAAAACACAATATAGCCAAAATATAGCCACTCAGATCCAAGATCTTTCACCTGGAGTGGTGAAGCAGCTCCTAACAGCGATTCCATAACAACAGCCAACATGATCCCAAGAAGACTCTAAGTCAGGGCACATCACTCCTCTCCCCAGAACCTCCAATGGTTTCCTGATTCTTGAGATGATCAGAGTCATCACCACAGTTCACACCACACCCTCGCATCTGGCTGTTGCTCCACTATCTCTGCTTGGCACTTCGGCTGCCATACCAAGCCTGAAAGTCAATGAACTTCAAGATATTCCCTCACATACTACCAGCTGCCCTGACCCTCAGAGACAATTCTGCAAGTCCACATTCTGCCCAGGGGCAGAGCACATAACATATTCTTGGTAGCTTCTCTCATGAGCTTGTGCCAAGGGCTTTTCTGCAGAAAGCTACCTGTGCCAGAACTTCCACCCCCACCTAAGGTAGGTTGGTCTCTTGGCTCTCTAGGCAGCTGCTCAGAGGATAGATACTGTTCTGGCTGCCTCTACCCACCTGCTGGGCATGAGCCACAGCTCAGCACCTACCGATCCTCACGATTCCGATCCACAGAATAAAACTGCTTCCGGAGCCACCTGGAAAGAAAGAGAAGCCTGAGGTGAGGGTCATTTCTCAGCGAGGGTAAGTGGAGAGGAAGAGGTGGTATTCAGGCACACAAAGGTGTGACATGTGTGTTCTCGCGTGCCCCTGGTCCCTAAGGCCCCCAGCCCTAACCATGTCAAGTGCAGTTGTGTGTACCTCTCAATTTGCAGGGGTGTGGCTGCCTGCATTGTGTCCTCCATCAGCCAAGTTAAGCCCTTGATCCACATGTTCACTTCATCCTCAGACGTAGCTGTAAGCAAGGATAGGAGTTAAAGTGAGGGCACACACCTCCTACTGAACCAGAGGCTGGCAGGCCTTCCCCTTATTTACCCCCTACCTCCTGTAGGCCCCTGACTCCCACCTTGCAGGCTCAGAGTCTTCAGGCGGAATTCCATTCCATAAAGGATAACGAAGCAGTGTGACTGATCTGGCCGGAAAGCAGGGTCTTCTTGATAGCGATCAAAGTCCCGTGAGGTCTTCCCTGGGCGGATCTCCTTGATTTCACGAATATCAACTAGGAAAGTAATTAAGGGACCAAGGTCAGGATGGAGATTTCCAGAGTCAGCACTAAAAGGAGGTTTTGGTTTTTTGGTTTCCTCACTCATTCCCACATTCTCATAGGAAGGGACCACAAAGAAAGATACCCTCTTTTCCCTTCTCTAGGAGCAGAGCCCAAACCACTCAGGCATCCTAGGTGATAAAACAAAGTAGGATGATCTAAAGGCTGACCTTTGCTAAGGGCTAGGAGGTGAGATAGGGGTATACAAGGAACAGGGAACTCCGAGTGGCATCCATTTCCCATCTTTGTTCCTTTGCTGAGAACACATGCTAGATGCTTTGACCTAGAAAAGGAGCTATGGGCACACAAGATCCAACCATAAGTCCCAGGAGCAGGGCTGGGCAGGTCCAGATGGGCCTCAGGATCCCTGGGAGGAAACAGGTTCAGGCTCAGAGAACTGGCATATGCCTGAAATGTCCCATACCCTAAAGATATTCATACTCAACTCAATAAGAGGCCTAGTTCTCCCTAAGACAGCGCTGTCGTAGCACAAAAGCCATCCTAAGCCTAGCCCACTGTTTGGCCTGGGACTACTTCCCTATTGTAGCTATCAAGGGCCCTAGGCTTCTTCCTTTGCCCTCACACAGCACAGACTGAGGAACTACACAGGCCTGAATGCAAACAACCTGCCTTGGCCACTAACTGGATCGAAAATGCAGAGCAGCTCTGAGCTAAATGACTCATTAACTATTTTATCATGTATAAAGCAAAGGGCTTGACTGAATTTCTCCAGAAGGCAGGGTGGCAGGAAACACACACAGACACACACACACACACACACACACAGGCTCAGGGGTGAGACTTGACTAGAATCCTAGGTCCATCTGATGTTAGCTGTGTGTTCTCAGCAAAGGGATAACCATTCTGTCCCCTATTTCGATTGTGCAGAAGTAACAAGCAAGAGCATCAGGAGGATGTTCATGAGATCAAAAGTGCTACCTAAAAGTGTCAGCACTGTACATGGGACATGGAGGGAGTTTTGTTCTCTGACCAGAGCTTGCTCCTATGCAGAGACTCTGATCCAAGACCTGAAGAGACCCTGACACTCTCCAGGAGGACCCTGGCCATAAACTAACACTGTCCCCTGGGTGTGGATGGGACACGATAGAGGGCAGACACGCCAGCCCAGGATGACAGATTTAGGGAGGATCAGGTCAAGTGGAAGAAGCTTGGCTTAGCTAAGAGAGATGACTGTGAGCTCTCCCTGAGCTTGGGAGCCTCTTGAAATGCTCTGGCCGAACATACATACAATAAAATAAAATGCTCTGACCCAAGACTGGCCTAAAGACTTGGAGCTCTGCCTGGCCAGCCCCTACCCCAAGAATCTTCCCAGCCCAAATGGTCCACTAACCTGGCTACAGGTCCTAAAGGTCTAACCTCTGCTCTCTCTATTCCTGTCTTGTCCCTAGTCACAATGGGCCCCATCTATCCCACCTGGAACAGTGGCAGCACTTCTGGCCCTATCCCTAGCTCTCCTGACACAAAAGTACTGCTTCGCCCCACAGCCCATCCCATCCCCTTAGCAAAAGCCCTCTGGCCTGTCTTTGAGTGGAGAGCCCTGAATTTCCTGCTAGCGGCCCAAATCCTACATCTCAGCAACCACTAGACTTTCCATTCCTCCTGACTTGCCCTGGAGGCACCACTCACTCCCCTTCTGAGGCTGCCACTGTCAGCCTAATGAGAATATGCTCTCTCTATGGCCTTCAAGGGTCTTCACGATGGAGGCTCAGAGGTTTACCTCTAAGCTTTTGCCTTCCCATCTTCTCTGCTCCATCCAAACTAAGCCAGACTTACACCCAGAACAGCCAGTGCTTCCTGTCCCTATTTTATTCTGGCCTCTGGCCGAGCTTCATTCTCCCAGGCTCAATTCTCTCCTACCAAAGACCCAACTGAGAAGCTCCACCCTGCACAATCATTCTTTTGATGCCTCATGCTGCTACATAAATGGATGTTGCTCATCTTCCCCAGGCAAAGCACCTTCAGTGGGTGCTGAATGAACAAAAACCTCCAAACAACAAAAAAAAGCAGGCACACAAGTGGAGGAGGAACAATGAAAAGGGATAGAGTAAAAATGAGACATTATACTCAGGTAGAAAAAGGGAGGGGGAAGAACTGGGTCATAAAGACTCAGCCTGAGAACAAAGAGTTGCCAAGCACAGAAGGAGGAGCTTTCATCAGGGGAAATGCCCAGATCAGAAACTGCACAACCGCCACAAACTCTGCCTTTTGAAACAGAAACCAGCATGCTCTTCTGGTGCAGAGCTGCTATCATTCCCCTCCTATACCTTACAAAGGTGTGCACACACACAGATGCATACAGACCAGGGCCTACATGGTCCATAGCAGGGGCTTTCCCTTCCATTGCCCACTGGGTTATCAGATAACTCCACAATGATGTGGCACTACTATTCAGCAGGTAACTGAATATTATTCAGCAGGTTACTGTTCAGCAGTCCAAGGCCTGCTGCCAGGCAACATGCAGCCACCTTCATACTGTCTGTTGCACACATGGAGACAGGGACACACGCACACAACCAGCAGGCCCCAGGTGAGCTCCAGCCTGCCTGTCCTGTGTTCCTAGGCTAGTCTGAAAGCAGAAAAGGTCCCTGTTTGAGATAGGGACCAGGCGGGCAAAGAACAGCTTCAGGCCAGGTATCCCAGGCTTCTAAGCTCCCACTAACTACACCTGGTCCCTTCCTTTCTCCCCCACAAAACACTAGCCTGCAAATCCTTCAAGCCACACACACACTTAAAAGAACCTGGCAGCAGTAAAATGCTCTACCATGGTCTTGAAAGTACATCCTGGACTACCTCTACCCCACTCCCATCCTCCTGCCTCCCAGAACAAATACAGCAGGGCCTTCTTTCCTAATAGCCAAGGCTGGTTCCCCAAGAACTGCCAGCATGAGGAAGAGACTCTCTAGTCAGGCATTGCCTCTGTCCTAGTTGTGGCTGAGCCATTCAGATCTTCCATGGATCAGGAAGGGCAAGAAGAGACCCTTCCAGAAGCCGGGAGCCTAAGGAAGAGAAGACTGCTCAGGGGCAGGAGAACCACATGCAGCCCAGCCTCCTCCCTATGTAGAACAGGGGAACACTGGGGAAAAGAAGAGTCAGGGGTACTGAGAGGGCCTTGCTATGCAGAAGATAGGGGAGTGAGAAACTCTGAGGACACGTGAAGAATCTCATAATCAGGAAGCCACCCCACACGCAACAGATAAGAGGCCCCATTCCCAGATGTACCCCAACCCCAGAGCACAGGGAGTCCAGAACAGCTAGCCTGGTTCCTGCAACCTCACTTGTTCCAGGACCAAGGTTCCCCACCCAGGCTTCAGAGATGACCTGAGTATGCTGTTCCAAACATGTCTATGGTGGTGGAAAGACAGGCTGCCTGGAGCATTGAGGACCCAGTCCCTCAGATTTAATCGCAACAAACTGATGGAGAAATAAAGACTGCCATTTTTGGGGGGTTAGGAGGGTTACTGGGGATTAAACCCAGCAGTGCTCTACCACTGAGTTCATGCCCACCCCTTTTTATTTTTTGTGACAGGATCTTACCAAGTCACCGGTGACTTGGTGATCCTCCTGCCTCAGCCTCCCGAGTGCTGCAATTATAGATGTGTGTGTGTGGTTTTTTTTCACAGAAGAAAACATGATGGCTGGCTGGCACTTGAGGCCAGATCTAAGCATTAAGTTAAAATGCCATAAAAGTGAATTTATAAAATCAAAGCTTGCATGACCAGGCCAGGGACACTGGAAAAGGCAGTGTTACTTTTTCATTTCTTCTTCCCTCTTAGCCCAGGGACAGACTCCTGGCCTGAGACCATGCCAGTAATGGCAGTCACTGTTTCCTCATCTGAGCCACAGAACAAATCCCAAGCACTCTGGGAGCTGTGAAGTTAGACAGTTGTCAGGGCTGAGAACTTGCTTCTGCAGAAGAGGCCCAATCCCTGGAAAGCACCAATCCACTGGGTGGACAGAGAAGGTGCTGTCAAGGGGTCAGGCTAAATGATGGCCAGTCAGGCTGAGGCCTAGTAAAGGGGGAGAGGACAATGCCCACTAAGGACCCATCTGAGTGCCAGCTCTTTCAAAGAATGGCTGCTTTCCTGTCTTGGACTCCTGCTCCCCACCCTCTGCCAGACATCAGGCCTAGCCACCAGCTCACCTCCTCCCCAACACAATGGGATAACTACCCTGCCCAGCAGGGATATGCATAGTGGCAGTGTTCATGAAGCCTAGGAAAAGTTCCAGGACAGCAGGAAACCTAGGGAAGCGACAGTAAAGGTAGGGCACTAACCTTTTTTTCCAAATTCCTCAGAGCTCAGTTCCAGGGAGCCGGGCAATCCTTCCCCAAGGGTACCATGTTTCTATACTTTGTTTCAACCTCAAAACCTTAAATTAGGCTCAATCTTCTTGGTTGGAGCCTGAATTCTTCTAATGTTCCCTGCCCTCACAAAAGCCACTTTCTGAACAGCCATGAAGACAGAATACTCCTACATGAAGGTCTCAGGGTCATATGACAATGGGAAAATGATGCTGGGCCATACCCTCCTTCCCTTTCCTGTGCAGCAGTTGCCACTATACCAGACCAACAGCATCAGGGGAGGGGCCAGTGGCACTTTTCCAGGACAGACAGAACCCCAGTAAAACTGTGGAGCACAGGTTACATCCACAAGCGGATTCTCCAAACACCTGAGAATAGCCAAGCCTGACTTGGCATCTGGCCCCTTTCCCACCTTGGTAAACAGGAAGACGCCATTCAGACAGGATGGAGATCTATGAGATCCCCCTACACAGGATCCTGCGCAACTATGAATTACTGCTTAGGTCACAGCTACACAGGATCCTCAACACGTGTTACCTAAAGTCTAGATTCTAGAGGAATCCCCCCCTTTAGAACAACGAGGAGACAGAAGGTCCAAAAGGTTCTGTCACAGTCATACAGTAACTCATGGCTAACTGGACTCCTCGATAGTATCCCCAGAGCAGCCACCAGTCCTGATATCAGGTATACAGAGAAAAAAGAGAGCAGTTACAACACTGCCTTCCTGCCATCCAGGCAAGCCAAACCTCTTCCCTAGGATGAGAGTTTATTCTCACTCACTTCAGAGGTGGCAATAGCATGCCTAGGCCCCAAAGGAAGAAAGGAAAGGGAATCCCCATCTACAAAACTCAAAGCTGGAGGACAGAACAACAGTTATCTATTAGGCTTATTCATTCATTCATTCCATCATCTGATCAAACACTGACTAGGCATCCATGTACTCCATGTCACGTCCAGGGCTGGGTCCTGGGGAAACAGATCAATAAGGCATTTCAGTTCTTGCCGTAGAGAAAAACTCCTGCCTAATACAGGAAACAGATGGGGAAGCAGATAACTATGAGGTCACACAAAGCGTGGCTCAACAGGGAGATGTCTGTGGTGTTGAGACTTAAGAGTGCTCTGCGGCTCTGTTGGGAGGTAGATCTGGAGCTTACCTGTGCATGTTGGGCAGAGGGGGTCCCAGAAGCCAATGCATCAATACAGAGAGCCTACTGTGTTACAGAAACAGCATGTAAAGAGTGTCATAGATGAGAGGGGAGGGAAGATGTATCCAGAGGCCTTGACCACCATAGTAAGGGGAAAGCAGGAGCAGACAGAAGTGGTTTTCCTCTTTTTTTTTGCCCAAGCCCAGAGGACTTTCCAGGCAGCCGATAAATCACCCTCTGGGCCAGGAGTCCTGTGTGCTCTGATCTCTGCCTCCTTGCAGCTGATGCCACCAGGTTCTTTCTAGAAGGCCTGTGTCTGCTGGCCTCCAAGCCACCGGAAAAAGGTTGGGGGTCTGCCACGGCCAGGTCCCAGGACTTTCCAGGATCTTGAAAGGCCCCAAATAATGTCTCTTATAGTATATTCAGGTCACATGGAGAATAAGAGTACTGGGTGTAAGTCATTTTTCTTTCTTCTTCTTTCCTGACCTCAACCTCCCTCCTACTTGAAGCTCTGCCCTTGTCCGTGCCCCACCCCCTGCAATTTTACCTGGTTTTCCTACTGCTTTGTGAGCTACACGCCTATCCCCATTAAACTACTGGCCTTCTTCAAGGCTCAAGCCCAGGTAACTCCCCTTTTGGTTCTCTCTTCTTCCTAGTTAGTGTCAGCCATAGTCACAGCTTTAACTGTCTCCTAATAGATTCACCAAACATTCACCAACTTGTCACCAAACATCTCTAGTCTCTAAGCTTCAGACCCTACAACCCAAATGTCTACTTCCTACCCTCACCTCAAGAATACCCTAAAGATAACTCTCAATCCAAGCAATGTCTTCTCTTACCAAAACCTGGGCTTCTTGCCATGCCCCTTGGGTTAGATAACATCATCACCATTCAAATGTGCACAAAATACAAATTTCTGAATCATTCTCTACATTTTCTTTTTATTCATCAGCCCCTAATCCAATTCACCGAGATCTACTGAACACCTATGAGAGGCACCATGAAGTGATGTACAGGCATCTCAAGAAGTTGGAACCCAGGTGTGGTTGCGCACACCTGTAATCCCAGCACTTAGGAGGCTGAGGTGGGAGGATAGTTGAGAGTTTGAGGCCAGCCTGGGTTACACAGTGAGTTCAATGTTAGCCAGAACTACATAGTGAGACTCTGTCTCAAAAAACAAAAAAGAGGGCCAGGGATTTAGCTCAGTGGTTCCGTCGCCTGCCTCACAAGTGCAAGGTCCCTAGTTCGATCCCTGGTACCAAAAAAAAAAGAATCTTGAATGCGAGAGGAAGAACAGATTTGCACATTATGCTCCATGGCTGACGTTAAACACAACCCTGACACAAAAGCTCTGAGAAGCTGTGAAGCAGAGGATAAGGAGTTGCCTCTGTTGGTAGGAAGAAAGCAGCATCCTGTCACTCATTTCTTGCATATGTACTTTAGACAGACATTTACACATTTATAAGAGCTTTATACAAGCTTTTAATAAGAATGCTTCATTTCATCCTTACAAATAACACTGTGAATGAAGCAGATAGTACAATTCCTATTTCCCAAGTGAAGAAACAGCCCAGAGAGGTTAACGAACTTACCCAAGGCAGCAATTGGAGAGTTGCAGAGCCAACAGTATTTCAAAGCCAAGCTGCTTGCACCTTAGGTTTGGCTCTGTACTGCTTCAGGATCCCTGTGGGAGGTGGCCAAGCAGGGCCAACACAGGTAGAGGGGAGGATGGAAGGACTCCAGTCTGCACCATGTACTGTTACTTTGTGGCATTCATCACAGTAGTAACCATATGTGTACCTTAAGGCTATTTTCTCCACTCGAATGAAAACTCCTTGAGGGCATAAACAGTTGTCTTATCATCTTCATTGCCCCATGCCCAGAAGGAACTTAAAAGTATTTGTGGAAAGAAAAAAATATAAGAGTCTCTGCTGCTTGACCTGTTCCTGCTCACTAGATAAATGAGACTCTACCCTCACAGCCCAGGATACCTGCAGACTTTTTTCTGACAACCTGTCTCTGTAGGACTCTCCCAGAACAGAGGACAAGGCATAGATAAGAGGAGAAAGGAAAATCTGGAGTCTCCCTTCCACAAGGGCCCAGGGGCCCAGAACTGAGGTGGGAGACAAGTGGAGAGAGGAGAGCAGAGTTCCTTTATGGAACTCTTGAGCCCCCATTGTCTCACCACCAGGCCCTGGGTCCCTGCTCTCTGTTTCTGTGTTATCATCACCTCTTGGAGTGAAGGTGGGGCCTGTCTTACTCCAACACTGTAAACCTCAGTGACAAAGGAAGTCATCAAATCCAAGGCCTGCTCACTCAGATACCCTGCCTCTCTGCAGGGCCCATGAGGCTCTCACATTCTTTGAGCTGTGTGACCAGCACCTTCACAGCATGTGGCCACACTCTCTTAGGGCCATGAGAGCCCAAGCCACCCTATCTCCCTATTACTTCCTGGTAGAGCAAGACCTCAGTGAGTGATCCAGTTCTGACCTCACCCCAAGGTGACAACTCATTTACTGCCTCACTAGAAAGCCCAATTCAGATGCTTCAAAATCATCTTTCCTGCTGTGGAGATGGCTGCCTTGAGATTTCTCCCTCTCCATTGTAATTCCCTAGTTCCACCCTTACAGAATGCCTCTCACCCCATATCCCTCTAACATCCATCCTTGCCTGGAGCTTCATGCTTTCAATGCAGGCTAGTTCTTAGGTAGGGACCAGGGCTGCCTCTTCCGAGCAGTCTGACAACCAAGCATTCTGTTTTCACTGAAAGGGAATGCTCTTGTGTCACTGTGGGCCTCAAGAGGCTCTCCACAAAGTTCCTGACAAAGTGACACATGCTACCTTTTCTAATCTCCTTTGTGGATATGCTATGAGCTCCCACGGAAGTCCATAATCCCAACTGGTACTAACAAGCTAACACAGGCATGCTATACTCAGTTACTGTTGTAGGTAGAGGAAATGACTAGAGTGGGAAGAGCAGCACTGCCTCCAAATATCTGGAACAACAGTAGGTGGGACAGGGAGACTATCAGATGAAGGTCTACAGAGACTCAGAGAAAGACCATTAATCCCTGCCTCTTGACACCCAGCCTGTCAGCTGAGAGAACTGAGCTATACTTCTTTGTTGACCTGCCCCAAGTAGGCTGAGAAACCTGTGGAACCCACAACCAACTAGGGTCCTCCTCCTGTTCCTAGGGTTAGTCATCCTGTGACCTCAGGCCCACACTCTCAAGGCCTGAGGTAGTCACTTAATCCCACACAGCTAGAATTTCCCCACCCCTACCTACAAAGCCAAAACCCAGTGTGATCAACACTCTATTCCCACCATGGGCAAGGCCAAACCACTAACACTGTGATACGGGGGCATGCACGCCCTCAACAATTACTTTCCTCAGGCCACTTCAACTCAGCCAAATCCCCAAGTGTCCAAGAAAGCAAGAAGCCAAACTCAAAGTGAACTTTCTGCCTGGGTCAAGGAAGAATTAAATTATTTATCTAGTGGTCAAACTACAGATAGGCCAGACCCTCACCAGTTCACTGCCAGGGACTAGAGCTTCAGTCAGATCTTTTACCCAACAGTAGCCTGCAGCTAATGGGGGAGGGACCCCATGGAGCAGGACTGGTTGCTACAGAAAGAAGGCTGACTCCCATCTGGGACCTTGGGCTCAGCCTACAACACTGGGCACCACTGTTTCCTACCAGCCCTGGGCTTTCGTGGTTTTCTGTAATGTTCTCAAGATCAAGGACTATTCCAGATCACAGGTTCCCAGGGTCACCTTTTGTTGATCCTAACTCTATGCCAGGGCGGGGCTTAGTTAATGAGGTGTCAGTCTTCTGTAGGAGAAAGCCTCACCCCCTCTACTCTGCATCCTGAATCCTGCTGAAGCCAGGGCCACCAGCCAACATCAGGGAGGGCCAGGACCGGAAGGAAGCAGCAGTACATAAAGCCTACATGTGGGCTATAAAAAGGAGCCCCTCCATGCTTCTCCCAGGATGGGCCTGGTTCCTGGGATGTGAAGTGTGGAGAGTTAAGACTCGTGCCTGGCACACAGGCATTGCAGCCTCTCAAAAGGCCTGCAGGAGGAATCATCTTGCAAGGACAGGTGTGAGAGCATGAAGGCTGCCTGGAACTCAAGAGGAGACTTTCCAAGCCCCATCTTTTGGGACCACAACCTCCCCCAAGGCAAACAACTCAACTATCTCCACTGCCTCTTCTCCAACTCCATAGTATTGATGCATCCTTCTCTAAGTGCACTCCCTAGCAGCCTTCAGGTGCCTGGGTCCCCACCGTCTGAAGGTTCCAGCATACCCAGCAAAGGAGCTCTGGGGAGCAGTTAGGGAGCTCTGGGGAGAGGCAGGGATCACCTCTATTTCTAAGGGCAAGATGCTATGGGCACAATAGACCAGGCTCAGGAGGCAGCTGAAAGAGGGGCATTTGTGTTGGGGCCACAGCAGGGAGATTACAATTCGTAAGGACCTTAAAGTTTGAACACAAAAACACTTGTTTCAAAGATGCCAGCAGCGGCAGTGTCAACATACACGAGCAGCACCCTGCTCTACAATAGCAGCAGAGCCACATTGGTACACCCAACTCAAAGACACTAAGTCATCCCTTCCCAACTACTGAACTTCAAATCCCTCTCCAGCCTCATCTGCCCAGAATGTTGAGGTTCTAAACCACAGGGCTGATCCAGAGCCACTGGGGCCACTTTCCAGGGACAGTGATGTGGCTCTGATGGACATACACACTTAGCATGAGGGACAAAAGAATCTTTGCTGTTCTCAGCCATGGATGTTTAGGGTCACCTGTCATCATAGCATGCCCTCACCTACCCTGATTGACAAGAGTGTTCTCATGCTTGTCTCCTTCACAGCACCTGCCACACCCAGTAATTATTCTAGTTGTCTGGCCACTGATGTTCTCTCTGGTCATGTCTACCCTAACTTTATGCTAACTACTAGACTCCACAGTGCTTGGCACAGTTAGCAAATACCACAGTGCAGAACCAGGGAAGCACAAGTGGTATCGTGCTTATTCAGTGAGCCACTGAGGCGCTAGAAAATCAGATGTTTTAAAGGAAGGAGTAGCTATGGAAAGCCAACCAGGCTAGAGATCTACTGCCCCCCGAATGAGTCAGGAGCAGTCACAGCCAGCCCAATGTGCCAAGCAGAGAGGTCCAAAACACATGGTGTGATGCACGAATGAAGGAGCACAGGAGTGGATACGAGCTCTGGAGTCTGTCCTAAGGGGATCTTGGGGAGCTGCTTCTCAGAGCATCTGTGGCACTGAGCCCCAGGTCCCATATTTTCCTGCAGAGGTATAGGTGGACTGTCACCATGAACCAGTAAGAGAAAGTCCAGAGGACAAGGGTCTTCTCTCTCTCATATCAGCTACTACTTTCTTGCCCACAGGAGTTGGAGAAAAAGGTCTAGTAAGGCCACAGATCTCAATGAAGGTGTATCACGACAAAGGTGAGAGCAGAAGATGCTCTGGATTGGAGGCAATGAGTCCAGCTTGTCCACAAATGGAAGCCCGAGCTGGACAAACCCAGCTAGCCAGAGGGCAGAAGAGACATCAGATATCTGTCCACATTAACAAGAAAAAACAAAAACACCTCTGGTACAGTTCACCCCGTCATTTTCCCCAGAGTGAAAAGTCAATGAATTATCATAGCAGGAATCAGAAATCCTAGGCTCTGCCATGAACCTGCTATGTAATCTTACCCATGGAACCGTGGTTTCTTCTTAAGAGAAGAATAGTAATTCCTGCTTTCCCTGGATTAGTGGAGCTATTACTCCACAAACATTCAATGTACTATGCAAATATCAAAATTTTTTGGTGCCCCCTATCTCTGTGTAGACTCAGGAAGTGAACAAAGAAAACAAGTGGCTGACAGACTCCTAGGTAGTTGTTTTAGGGCAGCCACTTGTGGCCATGCCTGGTAGTGGAAAGAATGGGAGCTCTGAGGTTAACTAAGGAGAGTAAAGAAAATGAATACTTTAGTGCACCTAAGTGCCAAATGCTGTACTGGGCCCTTTCATGTAAAATCTTACTCATAAAATTTCAGTAGATTAGCCTGAAATTATTTTTGTTGGCTGAAGATCAGTTTGATAGGTTAAAGTAACTTGCCCAGGGTCAAAGAAGAGCTGAGACTCAAACCCAAATGTAATGGCTCTTGCCACAAATCTCCAGACCCTATCCTACAGCTCAACAAGGTGGGACCATCTAGCCAGTGCTGCCCTAGACCAGTCCTATTACCACTTCTCTCAGAGACTGATTTCCCTAGGGCAGAATGGCACACTGTTCCTTTCAAAAGGGTACCCTAGAGGATATGCCTGAACATTTCCTTCCCCTATCCCACACACAGTTCTCCTAGGACTTTTTTTTTGGTACCAGGGATTGTGCTTTCAAGGCAGGAGCAGTGACCTAGGACTTTTCTTAAAGTCCACATTGACTTCTCCAGTTCTAAGAGACAGAGTGTCTTCTAAAATCAGGCCTTTGTGGCCTCATGCCTCACTTCTCCTTCCAATGTATCTATCTGTGGCATCAGTGAAGGCACATACCACAGGAAACGGCACAGAATGAGAAGAAATGCCATGAGTTAAGGAAGACAGATGCAAATGGGGGCAGCTGAGGCAGACCTATCAACCTTGGCTGTGGCATCAGACCACTTCCTGGAAGACAGGGACTCCCTACCAGCATATTCACATAGCTAGGGACTTAGAAATAGGCTGATGTGACATCTGCATACCACAGAAAGGGTTACCACCCAAGCAGCTGCTTCTACCCAACTGTCCTATCTCCCTGCAAATGCCTGCAGTGGGCAGCCTCCTGACCCTGAATCAAAGGGCTGAATGGACAGATACCAGCCCCTTGGCATAGTAGGTATGCCCAATCTCCTTCTCACCAGGTCCTCCTGAAGACTTAATCCTATCTCCTTTCTGTCAGAGATTCACACATTAAGCATGTATACCACCTCACACTCACTGCCAAGCCCTTAATCCACATTCCCATTAAAAAAACCCAAAAAAACAAAACACCTTTGAAATAAATGCCATTTGTTACTATCCCCTTTTATAGATGAAGAGATTAGGGAAATAAAGTACACACTCAAGGTCACAGAGCAAGTAAACTGCACAACAGGATTACAACCCTGGAAGCCTGAGCTCCAGCCCTAATACTTAACTACTGAACACAACCATCTCCAGACTTGGCCCCTTTCCCTTCTGCCACTGCATCTCTGCCCCACCTCAATGAGGTCTTGTCAGTGTTCCTCTAGAAACCACAAGAACTTCCTGGCCTCTCTCCCCAACATCAACCTGACTATAGCACTATAACCACTACTACAGCAGTGTCCCAGACAAAGGCAAGTCAGTCCCAGCACTACAGCCTCCGCTGACTCCTGCAGCTGATGGGACAGTGTATAACCTACAAGTACAGCTCAATGGGACCTCTTCCGAGGGAGCCCTTAACCATCCCAATCTTATCTCTACCATGCCAATGTGTTCCCAACCCCTGCACGGAGTCGTTCCACCTTGGCACAGGCAAACTCCTCAATCATTTGAGGGCCAACTCAAAGGTCACCTCTCCTGTGTCCCACTCAGAGCTCTTGGTACAGACTTTTACCTAATAAACAGGGTC
Source organism: Heterocephalus glaber (assembly GCF_053883595.1). Taxonomy (NCBI): domain Eukaryota; kingdom Metazoa; phylum Chordata; class Mammalia; order Rodentia; family Bathyergidae; genus Heterocephalus; species Heterocephalus glaber. Next base: position 31,816,033 of record NW_028258330.1, on the reverse strand, counting down.
ATAATTACACACTTCTAAGTCCATCTCATCCAAGAGTTCCTCAAAGGTGCAGACCATGTCTTAAGTCATCCTGTGAACCCTCAATGCCTAGGTGTACAAATGATATTTTTTGAGCAAATGTCTCTTATTCCAAGGGGCCACCTAAGCAAACCTAGTGGCCAAGACTTCTAATTTTCAACTCAAGTCTATGCATCTGTGTAGACACACACAGTCCTAGGATAAGGTGGAGATGTTGGAGATCACAGCACTGGGCATCCTCAGTGTCTCTGATCATTTGTGAAATAGGCCCTCCTTCCTAGCTTCACAGGAAACAGAACTCCAGCTGGACAGGAGGCCTGGAAACCCACACATCAGGGCAAGCCCAAGGTGATGAGGAAACACTAAGAGGTCTGACTTCCCCTGGAAAAATGACAGTCAGACAGGAAACACACAGGCAGGGATAGTGAGCCCTGGAGATCTGGACATGTGCTCTTGCCCACTAGGAATAACCAGCCGACACAAAGGAACCCTTCATGATACCCATCTGGCGCCCTCCAGTGTGGTGGGCCTAACCCTCACAGCAAGCCTCTTAGTGAGTTCTTCCCCCAGTTAGACACCCACAGCTCCACAGCTACAAGGGTCACACTCCTCTCTGAGCTTTCCTGCCCCAAGGTGGTCTGCTGTTCTCTTACACCACTGCCCCCTCATCAAAGGTACCCCTCAAAACTGTTGTTCATTTTAAGTTTCCCTGAAGGGAAGCACCCATTTCCATGCACTGAGAGCCTGCTATCTAGGAATGTCTACCTACCAATCAGCCAAAGATAGAAGCCTGGGGCTCTCCAAGTCCCCACAGATGAGCTTGCCTAGCACCCACACAACACCTCCACAGGAGTCACCACCTGGGGCTATCGTGGTAACAGTGACCCTAAACTGAACAAACTCATTAAACACAATCTGAACTATCTCAACACAAAAGGTACCATATAAAAAAGTATGGAACCAGAGTTTAGAGAGGTTGAGGCTATCTTGGAATACAAAAACTGAAACAGGCTTTGCCCATAAAATATGGTCTAAACACAAAGGTTTTTCCTTGTAAGGGAAAGGCAGACCCCAGGGAATGGAAGGGCTGAGGAGCATAACCTGAGACAGCAGTCACCTTGGGGTGCAGCTAGTCCTGACTGGCCACTGGACCCAGCTGAGGTTCTGGCACACACTGACACTAATCACTCCCTGTGTTTGTTTCCCAATCTATAAAATGGGGTGGTACTCCTGGTAATCCTGCAGGATCCTTGTGAGGATTAGCCCAGAAAAAAGGGGTGAGAAGTCCCTTTAGCATTCAGCAGAAAGTCTGTAATTGTTTTTTGTTTTTTTTTGGTACTGGGGATCGAACTTGAGACCTTGCACTTGCGAGGCAGGCGCTGGAACCACTGAGCTAAATCCCCGGCCCTGTAATTGTTTTTTATTCACTTAAAGTCTGCAATATAAAAAGGCAATGCCAACCTCATTCTTGTCACATCACCACACAACCAAACGGCACCAAAGCACTTCCTAACCCCTCTTTTGAGTCAAACTCCTGCCCTAGAAACCAGCAGGTACCACTTCACAAGTGGTCAAGTGAAAAGAGCAGAGTTAGGGCAGAACAAGATCTCACACATGAGTGCTGTGCACTTTTACTGAACCACTGTGCCTCTCCTTCTGGTCCACAAACACCCTGAGGGTAGCACAGTGTCTCATTCTTTGGCCAGGCTTCAGGCACTGCATGGTACGCTGCCATGGTCAGCATAAAAGGGCCAGAGATGGGCCAGGGATTTAGCTCAGTGGCACCACGCCTGCCTCACAAACACAAGGTCCTGAGTTTCATCCCGGGTACCAAAAAAGAAAAGGCCAGAGACACCTGAAGCACCTGGGCAATATGCTAAGTGGCAGGGGATCCACCTGGCAACCCAACCCTGCTCAAAGTCTGCAGGAGAAGGCTACAAGGGTCAGAACCCATCAAGGCAGGGAGGAAGCCATGGCTGGGCAGAAGTAGGGCAAGACTTGAGTGGGAGGCTTCACCTGTATGGTCTGAACTCTACACTTGAGTCTACTACCCTTTTTCTCAGGCTCTGTTGATTTGGATCCCCAAATCAAAGGGCCGGGGTCCCATTACACTGTCTACCCTCCCTGCCCCTGAAATTTCAGCACTGAATTTGCACACCTCTGGCTGATCCACCTTTGGGGGCTAGGGAAGTCAGGTCATCTGCATTCCTGCCTCCATCCTCCAAAGACCTAAGTGAAACACAATGGACTGTCTGGTCCCTTCTATAACCTTTCCTTCTGTTCAGGCCTCAACTTGAAAAGAAGAAAATCTCACCTAGGAGTCAAGTGTACAAAACTCTAAATACTTTATCTACAGAAAAGCTGTTCCACTTGACAGGTGGGTGTCTAGATGAATTGGGGCAAAACAAAACTGTTTCCTCCCTTTTTCCAAGTAACAAGCTAAGTGAAACATGAACTTAAGTCTCTATCTGCCTTCCCAGACTGCAACCCTCTCCTAACAGTCACACTAGACCTCCCTCAACATCCCCAGTCCAACCTCTAGGAGGGCAGGCATAGTCTTTAACTGTTACTGTTACTAACAGCTATTTACTAAACATCTACACAATGTATCAGCTCACATTTATTAAATGTTTACAGTGTCAGACACTGATGCTTTACATCAATTATTTCACTTATTCTCCAGAGCAACCCTGTACGGTGGCTATACCATTACCTTCCTTTTACAGATGAGGAAACTTAAGGCTCAGAGAAGGTAAGTAACTGGCTGGATGCACAACTGCTATGTGTGCTTCACGGAGACTTGCTTTCTACCATGGTGCTACACTCACTGCCTGCCAGTTACCTGCATGGTTTAAAATGCAGCTACTATCTGGGAGATCTCTGCCTTGGAACCTCCAGCCAATGCCACCACTTCAGCATAGGGGGTACCACAGAAGCAAGGGCACTGGGCCTGGAGTCTGATACTTAGGTGATGTTCCCAGGGCTATCTCAGCATTTTAGAGTGTCTGTCCTTCCTCTACATTGGACTCCAGTTTCTCAAATCAGGGGCTGAAAGGGCCAATGGAGGCATTGAGGAAGGTAGCTGCCATCTCAACGTTCAAGCAGCTGTGCCAGATCTGTGCCAGACCTGTAGTTTGTAGTTGAGAATGGCTGCTTTACCACAAGACCTTCTTCCTCTCCATCTCCTCACCCATCTACATGCATGCACAACATACCCAAAAGGTCTGTGGGATTATTTCTTGGGCTGTCACTTCCTGACACTCCCCCACACACACCTGGTTCTGAGCTGGGTATCTCCAACACGTGTCTCTGGGAGTCCTTACAGGAAGCAATCCACAGCCTGGGGTTGCAAACACATCACATCTTCATAATAAGAGGCGGGGGGGCGGGGGGGGGCAGAGGGGAGTGTCCGTACAGGCACTCACTAAGTGGAGCAACAATAGGAAAGATCTGGGGTTTCTCAAACTCCCCCATTCCCTCCTCCCACCAGAGAAGCAGTCAACCTCAGGCCTGGGAAGGCAAAAAGACAGGAAGCCAAGAGGAGCGGCTCCTGGCTCCTTCCCGTCACCGGGACACAAAAGACTAGACCCCAAACTGGCTGCACATTCTTCCAAAGAGTACCTGACTCCAAGGCACTGAGGCTGGCCTTTCTGGGGCCAAGATCCTGCTTACAGTAATGCTTGCAGGGGCGAGGGGAGCCTGGCAAAAGCCCCAGTTCTGGCTTTGGGTGTCTGCCCACTATACAGGCGTCCAAAACTCAACTTCAGGACAAAAGCTGGATTGAGAAGGGGGTCTGAGGGAGCAGGCAATGTCTTCTCCCAGGCTTTTCCAACCCGAACAAGACTACCATCTCTCTCTCTTCCGAAAAGAAACGTGTAGGCCCTGCTGTGCTCCCAAACCAGCCCTATACCACATCTGCCTAAGTTCTACTTAGGAAACCCAAAAGTTCCTTTGCAAATAAGCGATCAGCCTTGGGGGCCCAGAACGTTTCACAGACTGCGATATCCAGAGAAAGGGTGTTCTGGTCCCAGGTTCTCGGGCTGGGTAGGGGCCACCGTCTTGGCTCCCCTTGCTGCTGCTGACACCACTCCCTGGGGCCGAGGGGCCCAATGCCTGCCCCTCTGGTCTCCAGCCAGCGAGGATTTTTAGGCCTCAGTTCAAAAAGCCTGGAACACTACCCCCTGCTGGGGAAGGAGGGTGTCCGGTAAGGTGATCGAGGACCCGGATGCCCCCCCACCCCCGCCCTCGGTGACCACCCCAGACAAGGCGGGGGCGGGGTCCGGGGAGGAGGGCCTGAAAGTTTGCCCAAGTATCTGGGGCTGCGGCCCGTGCACAAGGAGCGGGGCCGGGACCCTGCAGACCCGTGCGCGCGCGCAGAGGCCCAGGCGGGGAGGGGACGCACTTACTGGCCCCCTCGATCTTATCGGCGCCGCGGCTCCATGTGATCTGGCGGGTCTCCAGCTTGACCTGAAAGGTCTTCCGCTCCGGCCGCTGAGACTTCTTGGAGTAGAACAAAGTCATGACGGTGCCCACCTCGAGGCTGCGGCAGAGGTGCAGCACCTCGGCGTCGGAGGGAACGCCGGGCCCGCAGCCGTTAGCGCAGGGGGACGTGGCGCCCGCCATGGCTTCGGTGCAGGGGGCGACAGCGGCGCAGGCCCGGCGGGCCCCGGGGCAGGCGCGGCGTCTGGGGCGGCCGGCGAGCGGGACCCAGCGTCTGCTCCTGCGGGCGGACACGGGGCGGAGCGTGAGCGCGGAGGCGGGACGACCCGAGGCACCGCCCCGCCCGCGCGCCGGGAACAAAGGCGCCCGCGGGGAGGACCCCCGCCCGTCCGCCGCCGCGCCTGCGCCCGAGACCCCCACACAGGCCGCAGGCGCAGTGGATGGAGGGGCGCGCGTCGTTGTCGGGCAGCCCGCCAATGTCTGTGTCTCCGTCTCGCAGCGCACCCTCGCGCGGCGCGGGACACGGCGCGGGACACGGCGCGGGGCCACGGCCGACTCCGTCACGCACGGCAGCCCCGCCCCCTGGCTGCGGCCCGTCAGTCAGCCGCGCTTCGGCGGGCGCCCGACTCCCTGTCCCGCACAGGCTCCGCCGCAGCCCGATTGCCCCGCGGAGCGGCCGCGAAGGAATGTGAGGGTGTGGCGGGCCTCCGGGTCGCTCGGCCAAATACGTTACCTGTGAGGACTGCCCGGCGGAGGGAGCCAGTCCGGGCCGCCTCACACCCGCGGCGGCGGCGGCGGCGGCGGCGGCGGCGGGGGCGGGCCCTTCGCGCGTCTTCTCCGGGGAGGGGCGGGGCTGGGACACCCGCCCATTGGCCAGCGGGCTGTGATAGACAGCACGCCTGTTCCGCCCTCAAAGTGCGGTGTGCTAGCTGGGAGGCGGTGGTTGCGAAGACCAGAGCCCCGTGCATCCCGCCCCCGGGGCTAGTGGTGTGGCTTTCGTGGACCCTTTATTCGGAGAAGTCTCCCAGGCGTAAGAATCTCCATCAGGGCGTGTAGAACTTCGGCCGAGCTGTCCGGCGGCCTGACGAGCAGGCTCAGTGGCCTTCGTCTCTTTCAACTACTGCGTGCCCCACCACACTTGGTCCCCGCGCTGTGGAACTCAGCCCCTACTTTTTGCACTCGGGCGGCAGACGCTCACCTGAACTTTGGTTTTCCCGGCCCTGTTTACCTTCTTCCTCAGTGGCCTTCCCTCGCGGACTTGGGTCAGTTCGCCCTTTCCCATAGCTTCGTTCTCTGTAGACATAGTGATTCTAAACCTAGCTTTCCCCTACACTCCGTGCCCAGACAGCCCCATTGCCTGCTTCACATCCCCTCTTAACACAGCTGTCTCACCGGTCCTCCACGTCTCCTTGCAGTCTTCACTTCTCAGAACCTGGCCCTGAACTTCTCCAAGTTGCTGAGGCCCCATGTCTTGTGGATAGCCTTGCTTCCTCGCCTCATCCCCGGGTGAATACGAAGCCTCATCGCTTTGCCTTGGATCCCAGGGCCCCATGTGCTTTCACCCAGCCTATTTACTCTCTTTGGTTTTGCCTGCATTTGTGCGCCCGCTTTAATCTCTAAAATGAGATGCAGTCAAGATTCCCTGCCTACTGGCATGAATTTCCATTATGCCTAAAACCCGGCCTTCCTCGTAGGTCCTTTTTGACCTGGTCCCTACTTGTGTCTCCCTCTTCATCTCACAGCACTGACCCTTCACTCTCCAAAGGCTAGGAGGCCTTCTTTCGGTTATTGAATAATTCATTCTCTTTCTCTTCTGAAGCCGTCCCCTGAACAGCACTACCAAAATTGAGGACTCGTGTGACCACGGTGGAGTCTGTCAGCCAGGCAGTGCAGGACAACTTACCATGTCGGAGGTGAGAGGTCGCACAGAGCATCCAGCTGGTGCTAGAGAAAAATCCAGGTTTTTGTGATTTGTGACACTAGAATTTGTGTGTGTGTGTTAGAGCGTGTGTTGAGGCAGCCCACCCAGTTGAACAGGGGCTCCTGCAAGCTGGTGGAGCTCTCTGACTTTGTCTTGCTGTAGTGGCACCTTATGTGTGTGTGTGTGTTTTGATTCTCTCAAATGCAGCCCCTACGAAGTTCAGGATTCTAGTTTGGCAAGCACAAGGTCCTGAGTTTGATCCCTGGTTCCAGAAAAAAAAAAAGTTCAGGACTCTGTGATACCCAGGCACTCAGTCCTAAGGACTGAGGACTCTGTCCTAAGAAGGACTGCCACCTAGTGACAGGCCTGTAAAGTGGGAGGAGAGGGACTAATTTGACCCAGGCTACAAGCATGCACGTGTGGTCCCACCTGATCCTCATAATAACTCTAAACAAGGATGATGGTGCCCCATTTACTGATGGGGAAGCAGATTCACAGTTCTACACCTTGCTCCAAGGCCAGATTATTAGCAAGTGGGGTTTTTTGAGGCAGGGTCTCGCTATGTCATTCAGGCTGGCCTCAAACTCACAGGTATACTCCTGCCTCAGCTTCCCGAGTGCTGGGATTACAGGAATGCACCACCACGCCTGGCACTAACAGTCAGATATTTGAGCCCACATCTGTTTGACTCCATGGATTTCTGTATCCCAGGAGAGCCATGGTCATGGAACTAACTGGCTCATCCATACAGGAGAGGGGAGGCATGCCCACAGCTGCCTCTAGACACAGGAAACCCAGCAGAACATGAGTGCAGCTTGTACTGGTTTAAAGTGGTGCTACTTTTGTCTGCAGCCCATTATGTAAAGCCAATTGTGATGTGGGCTATGGAGGAAAAATATAGTAGGTGAAGCAGGAAGATCTCTTTAATCCCTTAGGACCCAGAAGAAGCCCAAAGCATGTGAGTAGATGGCCAGGTAAATTATTAAGCATAAGTTGGAGGAAAGCACTTTGCATGTAGGGATAACAGCAGGTACAATGGTCCTGAGGTCAGAAAGAGATTGTTGAACTTAGGGATGAGGAAGGCTGGTGTTTATCCAGTGAGGGGGAGGCCAGGGAGAGTAATGAGGCCCCAAAGGCTGGTGGGGCTGAATGGGGCTCTCCCTGCCTGCCCAGTATTCTCCACTTTTCCTGGAGGACCCCTTCTGAATGCTGCAGCCCTTGTTGAGCCAACTCCAGTAGGCTGCAAGCTGCAGTGCACTTTTAAAATGTTTGTCTATTTTATGAGAACTTCCTAACATGCAGACCAAGCTTCTTTGTATTTACTCTTGCCTCTGTGGCCAGACCTCCAGGGGCTCCAGAAATCCCTGTGCACACGAGAGCTTGAGCTTTCAGTCCATTTCCAGGCCTGTAATCAGGAAGCAGGGCCCATTTCCTCTTGGGACTTTCTGGGCACCATCCCAGGCCTCAGGTACCTTCTTCCACTAAAGGAGGCTCAGGAAAAAGAGGGCGCACAGAAGGTGTGGCCAGTGTGGGCTTTCCCCAGCTCAGCATATATATGGGTGTGGAGGTGTTGCTGGCAGTTCGTGCAGCTGTGCTGTCTGGGAGGAGCAGCTCAGCACCCACATGAGGCATATGCCTGTGACATCACCAGGCTAGCCCTGCGTGGGTCTGTTTCTATGAACACTCGTGTGCTAGCATGCCCTACATGTCTGTGCCTGGAGTCTGAGGAGAGATCCAGCCCAGCTATGCCTCAGGTCTATGGGCTTGGCCTCACAACTGTTATTTAATAACCACTTAGAGCGGTGGTTGGCATACTTTGAACACTGTGTAACTTGCTTTATCCACACTGGCTCATTTCTTCCTCATTACAGCTGTATAAGATAAGTACTCTTATTATCTTCATTTAACAGAAGAGAAAACTAAGGCCCCAAGAGATTAAGGAACATGCCCATGGACACACAGATAACAGGTAGCAGCCTGGCTCCAGAGTCACTTCTATGTTGCTTCCCGTCTACATATGAACACTTTGTGTATCTTTAACCCCTTTCCAAAATACCCCTACCCCATGTGTTTTCTGTTTTTAGTTATTTTGTTCAGTGTTGCCAAGGCTCGGTTCTTTGGGAAGCAGAGTGACAGGTCAGTGTGCAGTGCTTATCAGGGCTGTGGAGAAGACAGGCAGGAAACAGTGGGTACTGGGGGGAATGCAGCAGTGATGCAGCACTGATGACAGCCTCAGCCGAGCTGATGGAGCTCTGATGTTGGACATGGGCCTGAATTGGATGCAGCTAGTTCTGGGAAGAGCTTAGCCTTGACCACACAGCTCTTTGCAGCTGAGGTGATCTTGGGTGACTGGCAGCCAGAGTTTTTCTACTGACAGCTCTCCCAACAGTTGGGCAACAAGTCCTTCCTTAAATGGGGATCTGGGTGGTACCACAAATATATTATTGTGCTCACCACAAATTCATTATTTTCCAGCCCTTCAAAAAAAGCTTAGATTACTTAACAAAGAACAAAAATACTGTATTATACAAATGGGGCATAAGATTATGAAAAGAAGTATGCTATACTTAATATGGGTTAATGTAGTTGCTGTGATTGAGAATCAAATGTAGCTGAGCTTTGGTGGCCAAAGCAATAACAGTTTCTATTCTGATAACTGATTTCTTGGGGAAGAAAATTTTTCTGGGCTTAACTTGTAAGAGAAGTTTCTCACATGGATACTTATTTGACTTAAATAATGGAGAATGTTCTCAACAGATTAATAGCAAATGCTAACTCAGTTTTCATTTGTTCCTTATGATCTTTGCTGTTTGAGATGGGATCTCATTGTAATCCTCCTGCCTCAGCCTTCTGAGTCCTTGTAAAGATCTTGAGTGAATAAAGGCACAATTTAAAATCATAGTGAAATTCCTCCAACAGAAAAGGCATATTAATAGACATGCAGTGTCTAATTTGATCCATGCCTAACCCTGAGTTTATTTTCAGCACACAGATAGGACTTCATTAAGTGTTCACCTCTGTGCATCTGAGCTCTACCCCAACCTGCAATCTAGGTTCTTGATCTCTGGCCCTCAAATCTATGGCTCCACCTTAGTTATTGGGCCTCACACTTCTGAGTCATGTCCTCCAGCTTTCCTCCTCACCTGGGATATGTATTTTCAGTCCTCCACAGGCCGTTTTCTTACTTGAGGCAAAACCTGCCCCGTTCCCCACCCCCCCAGCTTCCAGGGATTCTATTCTCCCCACTGACTGGCGGCATTGAAGCTGTCCAGCAGGGGGAGAGCAGACTACTGTGCATGCTTCGCTGAGATCAAGTATGGCACCGAAGGACAAGAAGGGGAAACCCAGGCCAGGGTGGACCTGCTTTTGCCTCTCCCTTCCAGCAAACAGTCCTCATGCCTCAACTAGAGCACTAAGACAGCAGGGTCAAACTAAACCAACTGCCCACATCAGGAGTGGGTACCGAAATGCCAGCAGCCCTTGCTGATTCCATGTGCTAAGGGGCCTGGGAGCACTGAGAAGCGACACGTGGCCTTAGCTAGATCTGTTGGTGACTGTGGGGACAGAGCAAAGTGAGATCTGTAAATGGCTTAACAACCCGTTCCAAATAGGCCAACACTCATTTTCACAATAAGGTCATGCCAAAGGGTTCTGTGGGGATTTTTTGCAACTAAAATGCCAACATTATTAGAAATTAATGATTAAAATGTCCGTATATGCTGACTTGGTAACACATATGTACTTACATTATTTAAAACAATTTATTAATTCATGAATGTTGATTTCTATGTATTTTTCACAAGAGCCACTTTTTGAATTATCTAATATTTTCTCAAAGTACATTACCTTTATTGCCTTCTAAGTTGAGAGCTGTTTTAAAAAATTAACTTTATTAATAACTTGCATATAAAATGCATCAATTTTTATAAAGTTTGATGAGCCTCTTTTTTCTCCCAGTCTGGCAGTGCTGGGGATCCAACCTCAGCTCAGTCACTTAATTACATCTTAGCACTTTATAAAAAATTTTTTAAGACAAGGTCTTGCTAAATTGTCCAGCCTGGCCTTAACCCTTGGTCCTCCTGCCTCTACCACCAGAGTAGCTGGGGTTAGAGGAGTGAACCACTGCTGCAGCTAAATTTCATATGCTTTTGACAAATGTATTTCTTTTTGTGACCTCTACAAAATCAGGATGCAGAACATTTCCATCACCCTAGGGGTTTTTCCCCCCCCTCCTTTCTTTTAGTACTGGAGATCGAACCCAGGACCTTCACACTGACCTGCATCCCCAGCCCTTTTTACTTTGAGACAAGGAAGTTCTCACTAAGTTCCCCAGGTGGGAATCAAACTTTTGATCCTCCTGCCTCAGCCTCCCCAGAGTCCTGGGATTACAGCTGTGTGTCACCACACCTGGCTAACACCCCAGGTTTTTTGGTGCTCCTTTGCAGTTATTTTTCCCAACTCCTGTCCAGCAAACACCAGTTTACTTCTTATTACCACAGGTGAGTTTTGCCTATTCTAAAATTTCGTATAAATGGAATCATAGCATATGTTCCTGTGTCCGAGTATGCTCAGCATCACATTTTTGAGATCCATTCACCATGTTGCAGAAATGCTATGTGATGTTATCAGTGGAAATTTTACTCTAAGCATAATTACCTTTGTAACATTAAAACAGGTTTTTTCAGGGCCGGGGATTTAGGTCAGTGGTTCCACTGCCTGCTTCCCAAGTTCAATCCCTGGTACCAAAAACAAACAAGTTTTTTCCATTTTTCCTATACATATGTATTAACCAGCTTCATAAAAATCACTATATTATGTTTTACAGAGTCTCAAATGTGTGCAAATGTAGACAGAATAGTAAGTATAGTGAACTTCCATCATCCAGCCTCAGCAATTATGTTTTTGTTTTCATTTTTGGAGTGCTTTGATCAGACCAAGGGCCTCATGCATGGTGGGCAAACGCTCAGCCACTGAGCCACATAACCCGCCGAGCTTCAGTAATTACGGCCAGTCATGGCCATTCTTCTTTCATGCCAAACTCTACTTACTAAATCCTTCCTGTATTGACACAAATCTTAACTGTCATATTAACCATAAATATTTCAGTGTTTTCACAAGATTATTAAAAATATGTAAGTACGGCCTTTAAAAGTCTTATTTAGTGAACTTTAAGAGGCTTATTTACTCTTAATACTCAGGATTGTGAGAAATACTTACCATGTTAAATTTCTTTGCATCCTTATTTACAGATTTTGTCTGCTGACTACTTATAAGCATCCGAAACTAGACTGACTGAGGTCATTTCAGGGTAATGTTTTCTCCAAAAAGTGCTTTTGGTTCAAAACAAGTTGCATGTGCAAGTTCTGAAATATAAAAACCAACTCTTTTTTTCAGAAGAAAAATTTTAAAATTAACTTTTCCAGTGGGGGAAATGCCTATAATGTACCTGATATTTAGGAAGTTATTTCAAAGTTGGTAATTTACTAGGTATGGGAATGAAAGGAGACAAGGTCAGGGCTGCCTGGTTTGCAGGCTGGGGACCGAAAAGACACAGTGTCTTTCACTCCAGGGCCAGTGGGCTTGGAGTCACAGGCCCCGAGTTCTGTTCTGGACATGGTAAGACTCCAGTCCCTGTGGACAACCCCTGCAGAGCTGTTGGCAGAATGTTCGGAGCTTAGGAGGGGCCTAGGCAGACAAGGACAGTCTATACCTGTAGGTGTGACTGGAATCGGACAGGTCTAGTGAGACTGTGGCACCTAAGGACTTGATATTAAGAGGTGACTCAGTGACAGCCTGGTAGTGATAGGAATGAGAGCAGGAGCGGGTGATGTGGGAGTCAGAAAGGTGTTTTGGGAAGGCTGTGGTCACATGGCATATGATTCCTTTGACATGAAATGTCCAGAAAAGACATTTTAAAGAGACTAGGCTACATGTGGGAATGAAGATCAACTATAAATGGAGATGAGGGACCTTAGTGGAGAGGTGGGTCTAAAACTGATTTGTGGTGAGAGATGCACCAGTCAATAGTTATTAAAATCATTGTACACTTAAATAAATGTTGGGTTATTTGTTGTGGTTTTTTTTTGGTACCGGGGATCCAACTCGGGTCCTTCTGCTTGTGAAGCAGGCGGCAGAACCACTGAGCTAAATCCCCGGCAAGGGTTATTTGTAAAATACACTTCAATAGGAGTACATAAAAGGAGTGGTCAGTAGCATCTAGTGCTACGAATTGCTTAAGGATCAGGAGTCCATTTATTGGTCTGGTCATTTAGTCATTTGCAATTGTGGTCAGAGTGCAGGAAGGAACTGGAGCGGAAGGGACAGAAGCTAGCTGTAGTAGGTGGGGAGTGACTGGGTGATGACTCAGGGCAGGTGCTTGTTTGTGGAATGGAGGAAGAGAGGTGACAGCTGGGAAGGGCTGGGGATTGTGGTTTTTTATTTTGTTTTTCACAATACTGGGGATTGAACTCAGGGTCTTCACACTAAGCTACATCCCCAGCCCTTTTCACTCATTGATCCTCCTGCACCAGCCTCCCAGAGCTGGGATTACAGCCATGTGCCTTGTGCCCAGCTCCTTTCCTCCCTTCCTTCTCTCTTTTTTTTTTTTTTAAGGTGGCAGAAGCCTGAGGTATAATAAATAAAACTTGCTGACCAGAAATGAAGGGGAGGAGAGGAAATAGAGCCAAGGCAGCACCCGATGTCTGGCGTGGGTAGCACATGGAAACTGCACCTCCCTCCTCCCCAAGACGACTCTGGCGGCATGAAAAAGACTTGACAGTTTTCTCAGGCCTTGTACATCTGGCCTCTGAGAGTGAGATTTGCTGGATGATTAAGCAAGGGTTAGGTCTATGCCTCACTCTTTAGGCTCTCTCAAGGCCCTTTACATGTAGCCCCCACCTCTTACCTGTCCAGCTTCTCATCCCATGGCCAGGTCAGCTTCTCATTCCCTGGCTTTACTCTTCTAAGCCTGCTACCACATTGCCTGGGATGTCCACTCACAGTTGTCCTGACCACCATAGTTGCCCAGCCTATCAGAAGTCCTTGCCATAGAGGCAGGCACTACTTTCTCTTCAGGGTCTTCTGCCTGTAGGGGATCTTGTACAGGAGTTCTAGTTGTGGACAACAGTTTGTCCCCTAGTTGTGTCAAGGTCCTACTCCAGTCCTAGATCCCAGGTCTATTGTTTTTGTTTTTTGTTTTGGAGGCAGGGTCTCACTATGTAGTTCAGACTGGCCTTGAACTCCTGGCCACCCTCCTACCGCAGGCTCCCAAGTGCTGGGGATTACAAGTGTGCGCCACCATGTCTGGCTGAGATCCATTTTCTTGTCACAGCCATTAGCTATATTCTTACCAGTTATTACGGTCCCTTACAACCTGTGGCTGTCACCTCAATACCACACAAGTTAAAAATACCTTGCTCCAAAAAAATGATGGCTCTATGACTTACTTTATTCTCTGTGTTGAGTGCTGCCTCCCTCAATGACCAATGAAATACAGGCTGCCAAAGATGCCCCTAGGAGGGCTAAGCACCAGCCCTGCCTCCAGCCTCAGGGAAAACAAACCATCAAGGAGATCCCCCTAAATACATTTCCAGGCTAGAGGAGACCCAGGGCTCTTTCACTGAGTGACTTATTCTGACCACTCTGGCCTTCCTGCTGCTCCCTTTGACTTTGAGACCTCAATTTTCATGGAATTCTAGACTTAACTATAACCTAGAAGAGGAAAATTTGTGTGGGGAATAAGGCTAGCCAGGGGATTCACAGCACTTAGAAATGGTTATAGACCACACCCTTTCACCAGCCAATCAATGGACGGAGAAGCCTTCATACCACCTGAGAGAGGCTCTGGGATCTAGTGCTCTAATCAGCTCAGTACCCTAATTATTTCCATCTTGACTGTATGCTTAGTCACATAAGCAAACCCAAAAAAGCTACCTTCTGCTTTGGGCCAACACACATAGCAAGCTCTCCACAAAAATCTGCCTCCCCAGTATACTTACCTACACTAGGTTTCAGACACAGTTCTTCCATCAGGCCTGTTCTGGAGGATTTTCTGTACCCTCCACCACTTTCTGGGCCTGTCCTGATCCCCTTTTCACCCTGCACCCACCACAGTAGGACAGATGCACCCCCTTTTAAGTCAGGCTAAGTCCTATCTGCTTCTGAGGAGGGACCTACCCCTGCTGACCTATGGTCAGACCACATCCCACACTAAGTCCCAGGCCTTTGGTAACAAATACTCAGACACTTAAGTTTCCATTAAGTTGTAGGAATTTATTTTAAATAACCTACAGTTGATTAAAAGGGAATTCATGATAAAAATAGAAGATACTTGAGGAAAGATGTGGGAAATGGACTCTGCACACACACTAAACTAACTGCCTCTAAAACTAATGATTATAGCAAAAAATGTTTTCACATTAAAATTCTGCTTTTTATGCTTTTTCCCATTTTTTACACAATTACAAAAGAAAAAATAAAAGCCCTAAAATCTTGATTATTTTTCCTCTTTTGGGCCAAATACTCATTTTCCTCTAAATTTATGGACCTGTGGAATTTTTCATACAATAAAATCTTTCAAGTGAAAGATCAGGGTTTGAAAAAGAAAAAGATGGATTCTTATAGGATACAGAGAATGCTCTGAACAAAGAATGATGGGAAAATGGTTTGTCATTGATTATTTCATTATCCTTAGAGACTCACCCTTCATCCCTCCCCAACCCCAATTTACACGATCTTTAAGATCAAGAAAAAGGTTTAAATATTTTAAAATAATTAAAAAGAAATAAAAATTCACATTTAAAAAGGAACACTCAAGTCAGGAAGTATTTTCCCATCATGCTTTTCTGTGATCAGGTGTCTGAACCAAAACACTGCCAATGTCAGGACTGCTTCAAGTCTAATGAAAACTGATTCCCATGACAGAGTGACGACTCTTAACAGGTGCGCTGGGTTTTTGTTCTACTTAATTTTAAATTCCTGAAATGGGGGAGAGGGGAGGGAGTTTAGGAATTCGTTTCTATTAAAATATAGAAGTTATTGCAAAACCCTAACTGTAAAAACGCACCAATATAATCGGACTTCGCATACAGTAGCTAAGAGAATCCAAACACTTCAGTGAAACAGTGAATTTGCCTGGCAGAGTGCTGACAAATCCCCATCCACTTGCCCCCTTGAAAATAAAAAACAAAATTCAAAACAAATCATACAGCTAGAATTTTGATATCTGAAATATTTTTAAATAAGTTGTCCATAGGACAACTGGCTCAGCTCTCCCTTATAATATCTCCAGGTTTATCTTTTCACAAAGATGTTGGTTAAGACTTGCTGCCTCTCTCCCTCAGGCACGAGGGCAAGTGAGGCTCACAGTTTATCCATCTTCCCCAAACCACACTGTTCCTTTTCACAGAACCCTGCCCCTTCAGACTGGTTAAAATTCATAGTCCTCATCAGCCATGTCGATGGCCCAGGCAAACTTCTCCCGCTGGGTTTTGTTGTAAATTTTTTCAATTGGGACCCCCCACTTCTTGCACCTGAAAACAAAGGAGAGGAAAAAGGATTAGTGTGACTCAGAGCTATGGCCCAGAGCAGAGGTCTGAGTTGGGGTGTGCTGCCTCGTTCATATCTGCCTGGTGAGGATAAGAATTAATGTTGCAACCACCAGGCATGTTCCAACGGCACTGTTACCAATTCATCTGATCATGACATCTATCTCTAAAGTAAGTGCCACTACATCTATACAAAATGAAAAACATACAGATGAAAAAGCAGGCAGAGATGTTAAGTAATTATGTCCTTGTGTAGCTAATAAGTGATAGAGCTTAAATTTTAACCCGAGCAGTTTGGATCCAGAGCCCATAATTTTAAGCACTGTACCCAGCTACCTCAAAGAGTTAACCCAACCTCTTGCAGCAAAGAATATACAGTCCAGTGGAGCTTCTGGCCCAGAGGTACCATTACGGGCAATATCACCACTTAGGCCTCAAATTCAACAATTCTAGCTAATTAAATATCTTCCAAAATAAACTACTTGTCTTGGATGTTATTATTTGACCCTGTGTTTGAGCATGTATGAGACAAACAGACTGGGGTGGGGGGTGCACATACACAACAGAGACTACATTTGCTTTGTTAAAAGATCCCTCTGTGTAGGCTGCTCAAGTCTATATTGTCACTTTTTTCTGTCTTGTTCTACTTTTTTTCCTTCATTTGTGAAAATTTCATTGAGAGGTTCAGTTAAGGTACAGATGAATGGACTCTCCCATTTTTCCTTCAATCCCAGCTTTTCAAAAACAATATAAACACTCAAGAGGCAATAAAACAGGATTGACTCATTTGGACCATCTAGGATATTGCAATGCATTTATGCACAAGGGTCAGCAACCAGAGCACTAAGTATATAGCAGAAGCCAGAGATTTCCTCAAGAGAACTAAGTGTCCAGCTTAGGAATGGCACATGGAGCTCAATAATACTCTCAGAAACCCTTCTACCTTTCTCAAGCCAGCAGAAAGTGCTCTAGAAAGGCTCAATTCTTACCAAGCCACTGTGATCCGAGGATCCAGATAATTGAGTTTGGAGGTTCCCAAGGCAATTTGCTTATTCTCCTCACGATCTGTGGCCTGAACTTCCAGCTTCATCAACTGCTCCTCCAGTCTCTGCACAGCCTTCTTCTTTGACTCTACTACCCTAGAAGAATGACTGGGTCATTAAAAAACAACCCTGACCTCTGGACAAAAGCACACTGCAACTGCACCCTGCCTCTTAGAAACAGTAAACCCATAAAAGGCCCATGAACAGAGATTTCCAAAAGACGAATCAGAAATCTTAGAACAGCTGAGGGACCAAGGCCTGTGAGCGATGTTGCACAAACTTTTCCTCTTAACCAACCAACCCCTGACTTTACACAATACCAGGTACATACTTCTTGGTCTTTGCATCCTTCATGACTTTGGCATCAGCTTTTGCACTTTTCAGGTCCCTCCGAGCATCTGCAAGCTGATCCTTCTTGGCATCAATCTAGGTGGGGAAGAACGCCAGTAAAGTCAAGAGAAAAATGAACCAAAGACAAAACAGAAGGGCTCCACCAAAGATGGCGAAACCTGGGAATTGCCTCCATCAGGTAAGGTACTTCTCTTTGTGCTTTGTCTGGTAAACTCACAAACCAGTATCCTCATGAAGACACAAAGGAGATATACTGTGACTGCTGAATTCAGCTGCTATTTGTTCATTAACAGTCTTCAGTGACTCTTCAAGAAATGAAGGTTATATTAGTGCAGTAATCTGAGCATGGGTGCTAATCTTTCAATAAAAGAACACTGGCGTAAGACTCCCAAAGAGGGCTCAAATGACAGATGTTTTATAACCAGACCCTGTGGCAGATTTTAGTCTTTATTCCAAGAATAAGGCAGAACAAATTTCTTAGGACACTGAGGCTGGGTACGTGTATTTACAAAGCGAGCCCAGCTCATTCCTCACATTCTGCCAGCTTTCTGGGAAGGAAATCACTAGCTTCTTAAGAAAAAAGGATGCAGTGGTAAGAACATCCAAGAAACTACAATACATGGTGAGGCCTGGTTTTGGCATTCTTTTTTCTAAAGGAGAGAAGTCCGAGGTGAAAAGGAAGTCCTTTGGAATCCATATCCATAAAGGAAGAGACAAGCAGTTCATCCTTGTAGAGGTTGGAACCCCTGAAGCACCACTGGAAAAATCTCAGTTCCTCTTGGGATGCTGCTTACAGATAACAGCAGATGCCATGGAGCTAAAGTTCCAACTAGCGAAGTCAAGTGGCTAAGGGGCAGAAGAACACCATCCCTGTAGTTACCCTGCTCACCCATGAGGTCAAGAGAACCTCCCAGAGTAAATAACATGCTTGACTCACACACATTGGACTTCTGCTGAACCTAGAATTTTTGTTAGATACACACACAGCCGAAGGTTGGAAACAGAGGCTGCCATTGTAAAAGAACATTAAATATGTTTTACTATGAGTGGCTTGCTTCCAACATCTATGTTGTCCAAAGCCAAGCTGAAGGGGAACTGATTCTATACACAAAAGCATCACAGATGTCACTAGCCAGATTCTAACAGAAATACAGCAAACCACAATCTTTTAACCATTTCTGTGAATACTAAATTGACAGGCTATGTCAAGTTCTCTCAAAGCATCAAAGATCCCATTGATTCACTTGGCAAATGTGTGTGTGTTTGCTTTGTGGGCACATAAAGGGTTCCTGGGCTAGGAGGGCTCGTCAGGCAGGCAGCCTAGGCTGCCCAAACAGTGGCTCCAGAGTTAGAGCAACAAAAGATCTCCTCATACTCCAGGGAGGGTCTTCTAAATTAGGTAAACAGCACCTCAATACTCATGCTTTTATTTCTGGTTTGAAATGATAGCATTAGGAGGGTAAACAATATCAAATGACGCCATTTAAAAGAGTGGCAGCAAAGGGGAGCTGTTAGAACAGGCAGTCTTGTAGAGTTCCTTGCTTGCCAATTGTATCATTCACAGATTAGGGAGGTCTATGGCTGTATATTCACTCACTGTGGCCATGTACACCCCTTCAAGAAAGCCAGACAACTTCTGTACCATGAACTATATCTTGTGTATGTCTTTGGACCCAGATGTACTATTCCTAGGTATTTACCTTGAAAAACCATCTCAACAGAAGGAGAGTACTCTGGGGTTGAAAATGTATATATAAATCTCACTCCACACAAGTTTTTATTAATTAATTTATTTGGAGACAGGGTCTCACTATGTAGTTCAGGCTAGCCTAGCACTCACTACGTAGCCCAAACTGGCTTCAAACTTATGGCAATCCTTCTGCCTCAGCCTCTTGAATGCTGAGATTATAGCTGTACACCACCACACCTGGCCTCACTGCAGTTTTTAAACTCCAGTTGTCCAAGTACTGTACAGAATTACATAAATTTACATAGAAATTATAACTATATTCTCATTAATTTCTAGTTGACACTAAGTATTTTTTTTTCATGTATGAATGTGGGTAACAAACCAAAGTAACATCAATAATATCTATGACTATTACTAACAGATGTTAGATATTTAATTATTTTCGTATCATATTAAAATTGAAGTATCATCTATATTCATTACTACCCTGAAATTTACAGTAATCTTTAAAACTACCTTAAGACTTTTTTTTTTTGCAGTATTAAGAATCAAACACAGGGCCTCCTATGTTAGCCAAGTGCTCCACCAATGAGCTACACTCAGCCTCAAATTTTAATAAGAAAGCACAACTATTCCTATACCAAACTTGAAAATATAATAGTTATATTTCAGTAGTTCGATTCCTTTGAAACCCTGTGTATCTGTTTAGTGAAATATCTGCAAATTCACCGTTGGTTAGTAAATTAGGACAAGTGAATTATGTAGCCACTGCTGAGAGAGAAATGCTCATCAGAGTCAGAGGGAGGACAAAGGCACATGGAAGTAGAAGAGTATCACCTTGTTCGTACATCAGATTCCCTGTAGGGCACAACTCTGGCACGCAGCCAATAGTAAACAGATGTTTGATGATAAACTATATAAATGTGATTCATCTTTTAAAATTTAAAACAATTTAATTTGGAAACAACTGCTTCTCTCTCTTCTGCAGCTCTGGGGATCAAACTGAGGGCCTCATGCAGGCTAGATGAAGGCTTTACCACTGAGCTACACCCCCAGCTTTAGAAAAAGCTGTATTTCTGGAACATAGCAGCAAAACTCCTTTTATATCCACTGTCCTTGTATACAATATTACAACTGAAATTAGCACTTCAAAATAGAAACTGGGCAATGCTGAACTTCTGTCCACAACATTAAGATTGCTGAACAATGAGTACCCCTGATATTCTTTTTTTTTTAACCTCTGATATTCTTAAGTATCGTATTGTTCCCATTTGTTTATCTTCAGTATGGACTTTTGCTCCAGAGCAGATCAAGACTGGTCTGCTGATACCCCAACCTAAAAGGCTAGATTACAAAAGCCTCTCATTTTAAATATCTTCCCACAACAGACACAGTTCATTCTGCTACCCCATCATCCAGACACAACATACCTTAGACTGCAAGTTCATCATAGATTTCTCGAAAGTTTTTGGTGGTGCCCTCTGATGGTTACAAAGAATCGCAACTGCTCGATTGGCACGGTTGTAAGAGAGAATCTTTGCTGGGATGTTCTCATCCGCTGTAAACATGACAGTAAGAGAGTCAGTCTAGACCAAGGGTATATATGAAGTTTCTTCCCTAGTGCTTAATATCTTGGTCTCATTGAGATACTAAAATGATCAAAATTCTCCCTAGACACAAAGTCAAAATTTGAAGAGTCCATGGTCATAAGAAAATGACACCAGAGGCCAGGGATTTAGCTCAGTGGCACAGTGCCTGCCTTGCAAATGCAAGGTTCTGTGTTCGATCCCCAGAACCGGGTTGGTGAGGGATTAAAAAGAAAATGACAGCAGGAATTTTCTATGTAAGCCTAACCTGGATGAATTCCTATCACAAGAGGAATTCTCTTGTTTCTTTTTTTTTCCTGAGATGGCATGGCAGTGTTGCTTAGGCTGGTCCTAAATTCCTAGGATCAAGTGATTCTCCTGCCTCATCCTCCCAAGTAGCTGGGACTACAGAGACATGCAGCATGCGAGGCTTATCTCTGTAATATTTTTTTAGAAAAATTTTCTCATAATTACAGTACATAATGATTACATTCATTGTGGGGAACTGATACATACACATCTCAATCCACCACCACCCCCCCACACACACCTTTGGCCAGCACCAGGTACATTTCTTTCTTGTAAGTTTTTATAAAAGTTAATTATACAGGGGCCGGGGATTTAGTTTAGTGGTTCCGCTGCCTGCCTCGAAAGCGGAAGGACCCGAGTTCAATCTCCAGTACCAAAAAAAAAAAGTTAATTATACAAACAGATTAACAACCAGACTAATAAACGAAAAAACATAGAAAATACATAAGGCAGTTATACTAAATCAAGGTACACTTTTAGATACATTGTCCATGATGGATTACAATAACTTTCTTGCAAACTTTCTTTTTTCCTATTATCTGTTTTATTTTCCATTTTATTTATATATTGAGTTTCTCACATATGAGAGTATTACAGTGAAATGTGCACATTTCTTTCCACTCAGGGAGTCTGGCCAGGGAAATTTCTCCTTGCCTCATTTTCTGCCTCCCACCTGCCTGCCCAACGTAACCCCAAATAAAACATGGAATTGGGACAGAAGACTGTAGAGGAGGGAAAGATGAGGGGACCTTACAGTCTGCATGTTTAAGTCACATAGCAATATGTTAAAAGGAAAAATTACAAATGTCATCCAAGGAAATTTTTTACTCATACCGTGTGGCATTATTTATCCCACACTAAACATACCCATTTCTGGCTTATCTGGCTCACATTCTAAGACCATCTGACATGTTTACAGAAAACAATGTAAATTTATTAGTGACTATGCCCCAGGGGGAAGAAAACCTGTGGATCTTGGTGACATCTTCTGTACCTAGTGTTTAAAAGATTGTTTACTCTTCTGGAGGGTAGGGAGGAGACAGAAACCTTAGGGAAAGGATTTGCTCCCATATTTTCTTGGTAACCATGACAACTTTAATTTAATAGAATATCACAGTATTATGTCTTCACCCAGGGAGTTGTTAAATAACATATATACAGAACAGAAAATGCAGGCATTTTCAGAGCAGATGGAATGATCCTGTCAACATTCCATGAAATTAATCTAGAAGTTGGGGTAGGAGAGAATAGTGCAGAGCTTATGTTTATACAACTAAGCCTTAACTCTCTACTAGAGGGCTGGAGGGAAAAATTTCTGGTCACAATGGTAGTTAGAAAAGTGCAACCAATGTAGGACTTTTCCAAGGAAGAACACTGGCACCATCAGCAGGTGTGGCCCTATGTGGCCAAGTGATACTTACGGGCTGTGAGTTCCTTTAGCTGCTGCTGTAGCGTGATGGAGGCATTGTATGTACGGAATACCTTGGCTGTCAAGCCCTCCATGAGATCCTGAAGGTGCTTATTTAGAATACCAGTCTGGAGGAGACAAAGCAACAGTAAGGACATGGGAACTGAGGTGAAAGCCACGCCATGCCATCCCCTCTGGCAAGTCCAGCATAGTCATAATCTTGTCAAATTTACTGCCTTTCAAGTGGGAAGAAAAGGGGGAAAATAATTCCAGAACATAGGGTTGCCTCCCTATAATGTACAATCTGAAAGCAGACAGTACAACAAATTTGTCCTGCCACAGATATCGGGGCAAATCTTTGTTATCGGAAGTGGCAAGGCATTCAGCCAATGGAAGGCTCTGTAGGAGATGGGAGAATATCTGCTCTATGCTTCAAGGCATTCATGGATTCACTGTGTGTCCTGAGGGAGCAAGAATACACAGAATGCCACAGAAGAGGCTAGGCTAAAGGGAGAGCCCACCATGACAGCCGTCTCCTTTAAAGTTTCTGAGGCTCTGCCTGGGTGTCCCTTCAGCCAACCCAGTGTGCTTTGTCTACTCACATTAAGTCTATCAAAAAGATCATCCTCGGGCTGCTTATTCTCCATAAATAGCTGCAAGTTCTTAAAAACCTAAAAGAAATCAGTGAAGTCCAATTATTACTCTTTTAAAAACCTTTACTTTAGAAATAATTTCAAATTTATAAAAACTTGCAGAAAAAGGATACAAGAACTACCCATACATCCTTTAACAGATTCTTAACATAATTATCTGTTCTAAAGCATTTTGGGGTACTTATTATATTACAGTCTTTTAGCCCTAAGCATTTCAGTGTGTATCTCCTAAGAACAGAAACACTCCCTTACATATACACAGTACTTATCAGTTGCAAAAGTTTATACTGATACACATACTGTTGCCCACTGGGCTGGTTACTAAGGCCTTCTACCAATGATGGTGAACTTTTTAGAGCTTTCAATAGTACAAACAGCTCTGTTGGAGCATGTATGCCATAGGTTCACTGCCACTGCTATATTCTGTAAGTCTCTTGTTCAAACATAATACTTTGGGAAAGATTAGGCTGAGGCTACAGAGCTGTAGCACCCTCTTCAGTCACGGACTCGAGACCTAGGAACTAGAGGCACCATTTTACTCAGAAGTTAATGTGAGGCTGTGCAAGATGTGCAAGGTCATAAATGTTCAACATGACCAAGGGATGGTGTGATATGGTTAGACCACTAAAACAATGCGGTTAGGTTCAATCTTACATTGTACTTGCTGTAGGGGCCAACTGCCCCTCATTCTATGGAAGGTAGCACAGGCTGGGGGACAGGGAATGAAAAAAGAGGTATACAGCACACCAAGCAATACCCCTCCCCTCTCTCTCGCAAGTCATTTTTGCAAAGTGTCAAGAACACAAAAAATACTCAAACGAATGCTTGTTGAATGCATAAATAAATAAGTAAACAAGCCATGGAACACATGACACATTAACTTACTCGTTTCTCAACTGGGACCTTGTTATAGTATCTAATTGAGTCCTTCCCAGGGAAGTCAAACTCAACCACGTATTCCTGACCATCCAATTCTGGGTGCAGGTTGATGTGCTCCACACGAAGCGAACAGCAACCCACAGTGTCTGCTGTTTCTCCTTCTTCCTTCTCATTTCCTGCTCTCAGAGCAAGCTGCCAAGAAAAAAGAAAAAGAGAGAGAGGAGAGAGAAAGGAAAAAGGAAAAGAAAAGAAAAGAAAAGGAAAGAAAAGAAAAGAAACCAAACCATGAAGGAAGGGAAATGAACCTCATAGGCTCTCCAGGAAACCCAAAACAGAAACCTCCCAATTCTCTTTGGGGTTATAGTACCAGTCTGAACAGCCTGAAAAGTAGATTCTGTGATGTCAATACTTCTAGGAAAGCACAGGGATACTAAACTTATAGATCCAAGCTTTTCTTTTCATTACTCCATTCTTGAATATTGGAGATATAAGAAAGAAGACTGTGTTGTGATCAATCAGTGGTTTATTTAACCAATTTAATGAGTTTTAATTTTTTTCTAAAAGAACAAAATATAAACATGAGAATTCACTGCTCATAGTAAAGCTAAGCACTGATTTGTGCAACTTTTGATTTGATTACACACACAAATTTCTATGTATGTTTGGGTGTGACATAAAATAATTTTTTTTTTCTTGTGAGTCATGGTTAAAAATTTAAAAACATCACAGTATTTCCAACACATTCAGATTCATGCCAGTCCTACCAGGGAGACCCCAGATAGCAGCACATAATATGGACGTCTATCTCTCCACAGTTACCCTTCCATACTAGACTGGACTTAATGTGAGCAAGATGGTGGGTGGCTTCCCCTCATCTTCCAGGGCCTAGGGCAGAGTAAACACACCTTACCTACACTGTTAAGCTAAACTTTGGGCAATGCTGACAGGAAGCTGATCCTACCTTGTCAATGAAGTACAGTGCTACAGCTCTCTGCCGGACTTTCATCTCTTTGGACTTCCAGTCTTCTCGATACTGGTTTCGGATCTTGTCCACACACTTCTTTAGCCGCCGAGCAGTCTCATATTTCTGCCAGTCTTTTTCACCCTGCAAAGACCCAGGACCAGACAGACTTCTTAGTGATGGTGGAGTGAGACTTTGAATATTCAAGTTCACAGTTCTGAACCGAAGAGCATGAACTTGAGCTTAAGTAAGGTTGAAAAAAAAGCGTAAGTGAAGAGAAAGTCTGGGGCATTTAACATGATGAGAACACATGCAGTCCCACTTTCACTATCAACCACAACTAGCTCCTGTCTAGTTGCTAAGAAAGCTTTTGGCTTTCATTCTGTGAAATGCTCATGCTTTTAGGAAAAGCCCTTAAGGCATGTCTTAAAATTGACTTCTGTCAACACAAAGGTATAAGCATCCACATTCCCTTATCAGCACCACAACCTTGCTGCCCAATCTGTGACCCAACAGCAGTTTTTGGCTACCTCTGACTTCCATTAAATTTTAGACAACCATTCAGAGTTTGATGGTGCTGTCAAAGAGGCAGAACCAAAGACAACATGCAATTAGCAAGGAACACAGTGGCTCTCAGGAACAGCTGCAATTATTCACCATTTTCTAACTTAGGCATTTAAGAGTGTACCTTGATTAGAATGAGGGAAGGTTTTTGTTAAAAGAAATTTCAACATTAGAACTTTTTTTTTTTTTGGTACCAGGAATTGAACTCAGGACCTCACACCTGCCAGGCAGGTGCTGTGCCACTGAGCTACACCCCTGGCCCAACCTTAGAGCTTTTGGTGTATGATTTAAAAATTGATTCTGGGGCCGGGGATTTAGCTCAGTGGTTCTGGCACCTGCCTGGCAAGCACAAGGTCCTGAGTTTGATCCCCGGTACCAAAATAAATAAATAAATAAAATTAAAAAAAAATTGATTCTGAAGCCAATGAAGGATTATTAAAACATGTGATAAGACTGAAACTTAAATAGAGAACAGTAAATAGAACAATAGAGAACCATGTTGAGTGGAAATAGATTCAGACTCATAAGCAAGGGAAGATTCATTAATGTTAGTGAGAAAGACAAAGGAGGTTTAAAAAAAAAATCTAAGAAATCTTCCAGAGGCAAGGTGTCTTACAAAAGGCACAAAACCGAGTATGACATGAGCACAAAAGTTTGGATTTTTTTGTTTTGTTTTTAGAGACAAGGTTTTGCTCTGTAGTTAGGCTGGCCTAAACTCTCTATGTGTCCAGGGTTCGCCTTAGACTTGTGACAGTTCTGGCTTCAGCCTCCTGAGTGCTAGAATTATATAGATGTGTGACCTATCACCTGGCTCAGGAAAGGAATTTGAGAATCCAAGGACTTCTGATTCCCTGACCCCATAGCAAAGGACAGAGACAGTGATTTCTAATCACATATACTACCCTGGTTTCCACTGCATACATGGTCCTCAAGACCTAAGAACTGGTCAAGTTAAGCAGCCTCTGTGCATGCAGGAGCAGGGAGCAAGAAATGTCCACCACTTCTAGATCCTAACAAGTGCTCAGGAATTAAATTTTATATGGCTATGCTAAGGCATCACCAGCATTCTCCCACAAACATGTTTATGTACTGATGTTTAGCCATAAAACAAGAGGTCCAGAAACTACATACTTTTGTGGGTGACTTTGCGGTTGGTAATGCAAAAGAAATAACTATTTTTTGCACAGCTGAAAATTTCTCTAAGATTTTTCAAAGTATATTTTGACATTTAAGAGGGTGAAAAAGTACAGTATGAGATGTCTTCACATAGAAGGCAGCAGTGAATCTCTATGACAACTGTTCTTATACATTCATTCACACAAAAAACTGGGACAAGAAGGGCTCATGAAGGTACAGAATCCAGCCAGGAGTGACCTCTTTCCCATCACTCCAATACATACAAGCCCACCAAAACTTGTCTCAGAGTCTGCCTGGGTTACATTTGCTCAGTTCCCTAGGCATGCCACCAAAATATAAGGCAGGAAGTCAGGGGAACAAGGTTTACAAAAACCCAATAAGTAAGTCATTCAAATAGGATACCCACTAAACCAGCTCTTCTTCACAGGGTTGGCTGGGCTCCTGGCACAAAGATCCAAGATTCTCCAAAACAAGGACAGAAGGATGTGGTGGAAGCAGAAGCTATCCCATCTAGGTCTAGCAAAAGAGGGCTGGCCTTCAAGAAGCACATTTGTCTCTGTTGCTTTAAGTGACCCTGAAGAGACTCCACAGAGTAATAATGCATTTGAACAACCTTTCTTGAACTATTTTAATAGATACAGATATAGATATATATCAATCAATCTAGGTCTTTCAGGCAAGGAATCATCAAAAGCATCTCAGGTTTGTTTGTTTGTACTGGAATTTAAAAACAGGGCCTTTAAACTGAGCTACATCACAGCTTTCTTATTTTTGCGACAGGGTCTAAGTCACTAAGGAAGGGCTCAAACTGAAGATCTTTCTGTCTCAGCCTCCCAGTGTGCTGGGATTACAGGACTGTGTCCCCACACCAGCTCCAATTTTCTATACATGCCTACTTTAAGATATGTTTGTGTTCTTATTATTTATTTGTAAGGTTCTTCATATATTCTGAATACAAGTCCTTTCTTGAATATCAGTAGTCCAAGTATTCCAATACTTAAAACCCTAAGCTATTCATCTTTCATTCTGAATAAATTTTTTAACTTTAATATTTTACACTATATACATTTAAGTTTTAACTATAGTTTGATAAGTTCTGGCAATTCATACCTTCTGTAACTTACACCCTCATCAAGATAGAGAAAATGAATTTTATAGCAAGCAACCACTGATCTTTTAATCGGATTTCTATCAATTAATTTTGCATAGTCTACAGTATTATATAAAAAGAATCACACTATATCAACTTGAGCATCTGATTTTTCAACAAGTTTTCAAGATTTATCCATGTTGTTGCATACTACCAGTGGTTCACTCCTTGTAACTGCTGGATATATGGTATATCCTACGACTATTCCACACTGTTTATTCTCCTGCCATACCTCCACTGTTGGACTCTTTAAGAATATGATGCTGCTGTGAACATTCTCATAGAAGTGTTTTTGTGGATATACGCTTTATTTCATGTGGGTAAAAATAACTAGAACTGGAATTACTATCTCATCATGGTTTACATCTTCATGCCACTAATAACTAATAAAGTTGAACACTCCTTCATATGCTAACTTATTGGCCATTCTTTTTTTAGTGTATGTGCTGCAGAAGCGAGTACTGGCCATTCTTATACAGTATCTTGTAAAGTATTTGTTCTGAGTCTTTTCCTTTTTTTAATGAGGATGTATTTTGTACTAGAGTTACAAGAATTCATTTTTGCAAATATTTTCATGTTTATACATGTTGCAACTATTTCCTCCCAGTCTATGTCTTATTTATCTTCCTGTTAGTGTCCTTTGTTGAATATATACTTTTAATTTGAATAAAGCCCATTTTATCAATTGTTTGTTTTACCGTTAGGGCTTTCTGAGTTTGAAGAAATACCATGTAGGGTCATAAAGATATTGTACTATAACATCTAGAAACTTTTAAATGTTTTAACTTTCATAAAGTCTATAATCATCTTCAATAAACTGATTTAAGACTTTTTGCTATACTGGAGACTGAACTCAAGGCCTTCATGCTGAGCTACTTTTTTTTAACCCTTATTTTTTTGACATAGGGTTTCTAGCTGCTATTGCCCAGGTTGGGCTTGAACTTGCAATCCTCCTGTCTCAGCATTCTAGAGCCCTGGGGTGTGTACTACCACATCCATCTTATACTAAGAAGCCAGATTCAGAATATTATAGTATTTTTTTAAAGTACACAATAGATCTCTCTTATGTGCATGTATGTGGAAGGAGGAGGGAGGCTGCATGAGCCCTAATGGGCATCTGAAACTGCAGGTAGTATTGAACCTTGTATTTATTGTTTTGGCTATACAAATGTGCCCATGACAATGTCTGATTTATAAACTTTGCTCAGTAAGAAATTAACAATAAAGCCGAACAATTTATAATAAAATTGTCAGCATCGGTACATTTTGAGGCCATTATTAAATAATTTAAGGGTTACGTGAAGACAAACACTATGATAACTGCAGTAGTCAATCTGATAGCCAAAGTGATACCAATGCTGAGTGACTAAGGGAGGATAGTGTATAAAGCACAGATACACTGAACGAAGTGATTTGTGTCTCAGGCAGGAGAGAGTGGGATGGAAGAGAGTTCATAATGCTACTCAGAATGACGTGTCATTTAAAATGGATCAATCTTTTATTTCTGAAAATTTTCACTTAATATTTTCAGAGCATGGTTGACCATAGGTGACTGAAATGGTGGCAAACTAACTGCAGAAAAGGGAAGACTACAGTATGTTTTATTTTCTTTCTGTAATAAAATGAAAATCAGAGTTTTGTAATGATATTTAATCCTCAGGTGGCTACCTTTAAAAAGCTGTAGGCACATAATATTTTTAAAATCTAACAGAAGTTCTTAATAGGAAAAGGGGCAGATGTGTATATCTGATACTGAGAATGTCTTAGTAAGGATAAATATAATGTTGTTCCTCAGGTTTGCTGTACTTCATTTAAAAGAAAAATCATGATAATAAATTCTACTCAAAGTGAAGGCTAGTTTAGAGAATCTTACTTTTACGCTCTTTTGTATGCTCCTAGCTTATCTGGGATCTGGGTTTCCTTGGCTAAAATTATAGATTCCAGAAGGCAGTGTTTTTCCTAATGCTTTTTTAGATTCTATGGGCATTGAGGTACAAGGTGGGAGAGAAAACAGAAACACACATCCAGTGCCTATATAATATATACCATGGGAGGAAAAGTAGAACAACTAGGATGAGCATGTACAAAAAAATATGAATGTGTTCAGCACCTATAGTGCATGTTACTGTAGCTCTCAAACACATACCAAAAAATGGTAAAGATATGTTCTTTATTGGGAAAAAGATAGACTATGAGTTAGGATGAAAATAAATATTCAGATGGGGAAAGCTAAGTATTTGCCACTGCTGATGTTCACTAAAGAAACATTAAAGAGGATATTTCAATAAGAAAAGAATACCCAAAAGGTATGAGATATACTAAACACTGATTTCATAAAAATTAATGAAATATGTGACTGTAACAACTGTTGAGTGGGGAGGGGGCTGGATTTTATGGATGGTTGTGTTTAAAATAAAAAGTAAAACTTGGGGGCCAGGGATTTAGCTCAGTGGTTCTGCCACTTGCCTTGCAAGCACAAGGACCCGAGTTCGATCTCTGGTACCAAAATTAAATATAAATAAATAAATAAATAAATAAATAAATAAATAAATAAATAAATAAAATTTTCAAAAAAGTAAAACTTGGGCAAAAGAAATACAAAGTGTAAGAACTGGAAATGAAAAATTAAAACTTTTTATTTATGAGTAATTTAACCGTTTACACAGAATCCCAAAAGTACTCACTTTTAGAGCTAATAAAAATTCAGCAACCCTGATCAACTTTTGCAACAGTGAAAAGTTAAGTGCATTACTACTCTGGTGGTAAGCAACAGAAATGTAACAGAAAAAACACTCATGCACATTAACAATAAAAACGGGGGTGGGGTGGGGGGGAGCTCACTGTGGGAGGCCGAAGCAGGATGACTGCAAGTTAGAACTTCGTCTGGTTAACTTCGTAAGACCCTATTTCAAAATAAAATAAACAAAAAAGGGGCTGGGGATGTAGTTCTGCGTAAAGGTCCTGGATTCAACGCCTAGTAGCGGGGGGGGGGGGGGTCTCTAAAAATAATTTTTAAAAATGTATACAACCTCTGTTAAAAAACAAAATCACATTTGGAGGATACAGCCAATGGAGAAGTATAAGATGTTCATGGATTGAAGACTCAGTACCACTTTCAGTATCTTTTTCCTATTAATCTAAATTTAATTCAATTTTTATATAAACATTCCAACAGTTTTCATTTGAATCTGATAAATTTAACTTAAAATTAATGAAGGCCAGAGGTATAGCTTAGCAGTTTGAGCATCTGCCTAGCATGGCTAGGCCCTATGTTTGACTTCAATACCCTCCCCCACAAAAACATAAATAAGTAAACAAAATTAATATGAAACAGCAGAGAGTCAAACACAGAGATGACAATTTTGAACAATGAGATGAAAGACACTGGTCCTACTCAAAAGTGAAAAGACTTTATACAGCTACAGTAGTTAACATAGTGAGACAAATTAAACAGAGAACCCAGAAATGCCTGACAAATATACGAATCTGATGCATGACAAGGGATAATATAATTAAATAGTTGTAGGGTAACTGGTTATTAATTTATAAAAATATATTAAATCACAACTTTATATCACACACACAAAATATATTCTAGTGGATCAAAGACTCAAATATAAAAGACCAAATTTTAGAAATGTTAGCAAGGATATGGAAAAGGAAAAAGAAAAGGTTTTATACACATTGTTGTTGGAAGTATTTCAGAACGATTTAGAAATATCAAGTAAAGAATCAAGAAGGGATTATTTTTACCCAAATACACAAGGAAAACATTTAATTCCAGCATTGTTTTTATCAAAGAGAGACTGCAGAGGGAGGGGGATTTAGCTCAGTGGTTTTGCCGCCTGCTGCGCAAGCGGAAGGACCCAAGTTTGATTTCTGGTACCACCAAAAAAAAAAAGAGTGCAAAGAGAGACTGCAGAGTAACCCTAAATGTCTCTTGACAAGAGGCGAGGCACATTTTTAAAAAGTGCATGACAAGGGGGCGGGAATTTAGCTCAGTGGCATAGCGCTTGCCTCGCAAGTGCAAGGTCTCGAGTTCAATCCCCAGTACCGCCAAAAAAAATAAATAAATTTCACAACCAAAGCTGACTGAAACGGACAAGCTGTACAATAATACTAATAACATATATAATTTAACCTTAAATTTTGTAAAACATTACTATTTAGGCACATAAATATTCTCGAGGAAAATAAATCAGGGGCTGTATTACCCTGCACTGAGCTACGTTAAACACATTCCTTATAAGACAAAAAAGAATAAACAAATGGACAGGAGGAAAAGAAAAAAGTAATGATACATAAGACACCCCCCTCCCCAAATTCTCCTAGTTAGAAGGGTTTACAAATAAATTTCAAAAGGCACAAAGAAAATGGCTCAGGAAAACTGCCAAAACTACAATAATCAGCACATGAATTTACTTCAGGTAACAGAATGATCTATACACAGTTCTAGGCTTTCACATTTCAACAAATGTTAAGTCCCTATAAACCAAGATCAGGATCTTTAGTCTCAAGTGTCCTGAATGTAAAACAGTCACAGGCTATATAGAACTAATTCCTTGGCTGTGTTTTTGTTAAGTTTAGCTCTTTTAGGTTGCTGTTCACATTCCCATAGTGTATTAGAGGAAAGAAGTTTGGGGGACTCTCCAAAGCAGGAGTTAGCTGGCTAACAAGAGTCCAAGACAGCTTCTCCTTTCAGTAATTATCAATTTTAAAAAATACACATAGGTATATAACAGTTCATGGTGTACTTTTGCTTACATCATCCCATTTACGTAAGAGACCTTAGGAAGCCAAAAGAGGTATGCGAGAGTTTACATTTTAAACTTTTTTTTCTGGATTCAGAGAAATTACATTTTTTTCTCTGAGCCAAGAAAGATGAAAAAGAGAAAGAGCTGCAGAAACCAGTATATGTTTACCGCACTATCACTTTTTGATCCCTGGACAGTAAGCAGGCACCATGAAGGCAGGAACTGCATTTGTCTTATTTACCAACATATTTCCTAGTACCACACATACACTGTACCTGGCACATATTGGGATCTCAGTAAATGTCTGTGAATTAATAAATGCATAATATTACAAAGTCAATCAAAAAACCCAATACATCTTAGGAAAGATACTTGATGTTAGCCATAAAAGTACCTGCCTTCTTTTAGTGGGGAGGATTTTTAATTTGTCAGATAGCAAGAATGTTACATTTCAACAAAAAAAAGATTATTGGCCCCACTACTGGCTGCAGCCCTTAGCTATATATCTTTACCTTAATTCTTGAACTGGGATTCAACATGATGTATTTAATGGAACCTTGGATATTCTCTGTCCAGGAGACCAGCCAAGTTACTTTGTTGTCATGCCTGACCTCTTTCCACTTATGTCCTGGAGGAGGAGAAGGTACCTTGGCATCTCTGTGGAAATAACCAAATGGGAGGGCAGGGAAACAAAGGAGAAGTGAGAAATAATTTCAACTTCCTTGAGCCTGAGTAGACCCATCTGCTGAGAATGTATTTCCACATTTTCTCCTCACTAGTCAGCACTACAAAAACACATGGAGACCTGTCCATGGAAACACAATGCTGCTCCTAAACATCTCCATTCCAGACAGCCCACTCTAACTAGGGAGACAGCACCTGCATCCAGGAAGGAAGGAACACTCCTTGCACCCGCCTGGGAAGGGCTATACTCACTTGCTGCAGTTTATGATTATGTCCTCGGGCAGGATCCTCCGCTTCAACATGCCCATCTTGGGGTGGTTGCCCCGGCCACGGAATAGCCCCGGGGGCTCTATCTTGAAGTTAGCAATCCTCTCTCTGTGGTTATCCATAATACAGAAGCCATACTCTTTCAGTAATTTTTCATTTTCCTCTTTGATTTTCTGGAATACAGCAAGGAAGTACTCGAAATAGATTGAAACTGCTGTTCTCTACTTACCTATTTTTATCTCTTGTGGGAGAACAGGTCAAGGTGAAGACTAACAATCACCACAAAATGAATTCAAAGAAAAAGAACCTCTAGAAGATTTTTCAAACTTACATACACTAAAATCCCCCAAAAGATCTATCTAGAAGAAATGACTCCAGCTCCAGACTCAAAATGGATTTTCATTTATTAAAGGATGTTTCCTTATGAATGTTATCTGGATATTTCTAAACATAACTTTAAAACTTCACACCATTTCTGTGAGTAGTGTAAAACTGAGTTGGAGAGCAGTTTCTGAAAGAGAACAGCTCTAGAGCATTTGACTGAATAGCATTTCACATGAGTTTTTCAGCCCAGACAAAGCTGTCTTGCATTCTTTCCTAGGTACATGGATATACACACTTCATACTTATGATCTTTGCTATACCGAGAAAGAGGGTGGGAGATCTTTTCAGCATCCTCATCCTGTCACCTCTTCTCCATCTGACATGCTGATCTAATGACCAAGTCTTGCTCCCTTGTGGATGAAAACAACTCAGAACTTCCTGGCCACTGGTGCCTCTGACAGGGGCTCTATCAAAATAATGTTTATAAGTGCTTCTATTTCTGGATTACTATTCTAAGAACAAAGCTCTAAAGCAGTCTTTAAGTTTAAAGGCATACCTGAAGTAAATAATACACTAAATTTCATTTATGTGGAAAAACAAGGGATAAGAGTAACCTGAGACTGAAAAGTCTGATACAGTTATGATAACTTAGTTAAAAGTCTGGCCTAAAGCAAATATTAAATGACCTACATTATGTAAGCACAGAAGTTTTTTGGGCAGGTGTGGTGCCACATGCCTGTACCTGCAGCACTGGGGAGGCTGAGGCAGGAAGGTCACAAGGCCAGTCTGGACCACATGGCGAAGCCTTGTCTCAAAAAACCTAAGAAGTTCTTTAAAGTACTGAGACTACAAGGCATTAAATAAATTCTAGCCTGGATTCTTCTAAATCAGGGGATAGACAACTTTTTAACTATAATTTATTAGGATTGAAGGCCATTTAGTCTGTTTTAACTACTCCTATCTGCCACTGCTGCATAAAAGCAGACACAATGAATATGTTTGTGTTCGAATTAAAATTATTTATAAAAACAGGCAGCCTGTGAATAAAACATATGAGCTTATTAACCAATGAGGATGGCCAAGAGTGGGAGAAGGAGATGGGTAAGTGTGGCTAGATTCCAGGGTAAAAAAGATTCAAAGAATAGGGAGGTCACGACCAGTGCAATTTCATCCATCTTAAATTCTTAGTATTCAGTAGCCACTGTGGAACAGGTCTGCCCATCCTTAAATACTGTTAGTGGAATTACTAACTGGCTTTTAGGTCAGTGAAACACCAGGGTTCTCACAGTGAGCTACTGAACAAAGAAAGTACTTATTCACAATTTTAAGTCTAAGAAAAACCCTTCAGAAATCTAGACTTTATTAGTCAGCAAATCCTAAATCTTTAATATAGAACATGTAAAATTACTGAAGTCAATGTTGTGTCATAAGCACCAAGAACATTAAATGAATAATCACTATTCTGTAATTCTCTAGATGTTTAACAAATCCTGTAGTACCAATTTTTCTTCCTTGCTCATCTGTTTCCGAGCTTCCGACTGGGCTTTGAAATACTGGCTCATCTGAGTAAAATCACATTTGCTTAGGTTGGTGATAGTACTCTTCTCTTCATTAGTCATTTCCTAGTCAAAAGAAAAGGAGAGACAAAAGAAGACTATAAACACACTAACAAGTCCCTCAGGTTTCTTTGCAATTATAGCAAAGCATTGTTTTTATCAATCAAAGGTGTGTGGTGGAGAGGTAAATCTAAATTTAGTGATTTTGTTCTTTAATAAAATATATATTTAACATAAAAATGTTTTAAATGACTTATCACTGACAAAAATCACTCTTACATAGTCTCTTGGGCTCCTTGGCAAATTGCCACAAATCCCCAGGGATATGAATACCAATTTGAGAAACTTGAATATATACCAAATATTTAAGTAACAATATTTTATAAATTCATTACCTCTGCTCCACACACTTACTAAATCTGATTTTCAGAGGTAGCTCAGGAGGTAAATTTTAGTTTAGCCTAGATCCATATTATTCAAATTGACAATGAGATTCTTAAAAACTCACCTAGGCATATATAGCATATGTGATCTCACAAGCAGAAATTATGTAAAGCAAATGAGCAAGAACCAAGACAGAATGGTATGTCAGATTAACATCTCTCATTACAACACCAGACAGAAGGCAGTCCTACAGAGACAACTTTCGTTTGTTCAACGAGAGTTGAGGTTCTGTTAGGCTTAATCTGATGAACCTCTTCCTAGTCTTATAATAGCTGAGAGGAAAGAAATACAAGCATTCTTTTTGGATAGAAACTTCATATAATATAGTAGCTCTTTTATTCCAAACTGGGAACTCAGATCCCTGCCCATGCTAGCTAAGCACTTAACCACTGAGCTACATCCTTAGCTCTTAAACAACTTTTAATATAATAAAATTCATAAAAAGTACATTTTACATCAGAGATTTTGGTTGTAAAATTATTGTTTATATCTGGTATTTGATCAACATATTTGCAAGCTATTAGGATATTAATATATGAGCCACAATACCTTTCTCCAATCTTTAAAGAAATTTTTCCTAAATATTTCCTTAGTAGTATATTCATGGTCAAGCATTTTTGCAAAGAATGTAGCTATTTCTTCTGCTTTAGAGCTCAGCTTCATGACTTTACCTAGAGGAGAAAGTGGTTCAAAAAAGTAAGATGTAGTACTGATGTTCTAAGTATAAATACTGAGTGCCAGAGTCCTCTTTAATAATGGGTTACCTTCCCAAGGTATACAAAGTCTGGTGACACACAGTTATAACAACAACAACAACAACAACAACAAAAACAACATACTGATTTATATCTACTTGAATAAATTCTCCTTCTCTTCAGCAGATATTTACCTGGGTCATTCTTTGGAGACTATGCCAGTTAATTGTTCCCAGGTGCCTGCTCAGGTCAGGGATGACCTGGGGAAGGCCCAGCCACTCTTCCTTTTCCTTTCAGCAGGCGGGGTCCTTTATACCTCTTCAATGGTTTTTAAAAATCAAATCCTCAGAGGGACTCCTGCCACTGCTAAGCTAAGCAGCTTCTGTTCAAGAAGGGGAGGAAGGGATAGGGCAGGGAGCGGAAGAAAGGAATTGTGGGGTAAAGAAATAGGCATCTTTTTTCTTCAAAGTTAGGTGGGTGGAATATGAAATAAAAAAAAAATCCACAGCAGGGAAGCCCAGATTTCACATATGAAAAGCCTAAGACCTTCCTACACATCAGTGTGGTCTGCAGGCAAAAGCATCAGAACCACAAGGGAACGAGTCAGAAATACAGCATCATGGGCCCAGCTCTGAACCTAATGAATCATACATAAACTGTACACTAGCTAGAAACACGTGGCTCTGATATATAGGTAGTATAGTACTGCCTCTGAGGATAACAGGATTCATCCACCAAGATGGCTGGGGTTCCTGGCAGCATGCAAGTGTTTCTCTGAAAGCAGCTCTAAAGGAGCCCTGATACTTCACAACAAAAGCTGCTAACTTGTAAAGAAAATCTGGATGGGGCCTTATGTACCTTAATTAATTAAAAGAGTAAAAGGCAAGTATAGTACTTGGTAGTTTAATCTACTTTCCAGAGAATACTTACTTTAAGCATATTCTTATGGTCAATTTCCATTTTCTTCCTTTGAAAATCCTACTTTACACCATGAACTAGAACCAAGCCATGCCATAATGGTATCTGACTATATTTTAAATGAGGTGAAATATAATTCTACTGCCTATTACATAGGTTTTATTCAACAAAAGAATTCATTCATTATAGAAACCTAAAATTTAACCAGAAATGCATTTATTACAAAACTCATAAGTCATTTCATCTCATGATAGTAGGAAAGTTATCATCCCTAACAAGAAATGTAAGGAATTATCCAACAAAATTGAAACCTCAAATAAAACCAGCTTGGAAGTCATAATTAAAAAGGTCAACAGGTGGCGCAGATTCCCTTTCTCAACTGCCCTCAAGCTTCTGGTTTGGAAGAAAAACACTTGGGGAAGAAACGCTAGTTTTAGAGGCTTCCAGGTCTTTTCTAGAACTCCCCTCACTCAGGCTTGAACCAGAGTTGCCAGTAAAAACTGTAACATGCTTCCAAATATAAAGGAAAATGAACTGTAATAAATGGCAAGAAAATGTAACTATTCTCCAGCACGCTTGGTATAAACCAGGTATTAATAGTGTTTGAAAGAAAAAAAAATTGAGACTTTTTGGACTAAAAATTCCAATACTGAATTCTTTCTCAAAGGAAGCAATTGTGATTCACCTTTTTCTAAATGAGCTACAAAAAAAATGAAATAGTTCCCTGCAGCAGGATGGGGGGAGGATGACGACTTGAAAGTTCCTGGCAATGGTAGTACTTTGTGGAAAAGGCAGAGCTCCAGGAAAAGGAAACTGCTGAGTCAGAGCTGAAACTGAAAGTCCTTAGCAGAGGCAGCAATTCAGTTTCAGCAAGCCCCCACCTCTCTGGCAGGTTTGAAAGGAAATCTGAGACTTCTCTCCAGAGAATGGGCAGCTCTTAAGACATTTATCAGTTTTGGACTATTAAGTCAAGTACTCCAGACTTCCTGCAGAGTGGGAGTCTGCAGTCAAAGAAACCCCAGAGGGAAGATCAAATGAGAAAATGCTATAGCCCTGGAGCTGGCGCTCCTATCATGGAGAACAAAGCAATAATGGTGTAATCAAACCATGGTGACTAGTGACCTGGTCCAGGCCTCAGCTTCCTATCTTGAAAAGAGAAGCCCCAAAACTAGGAGATCTGGCTTTCCCACCAATCATTTGGAATCACAAAGTGAGGCTTTTCCAGTTGAGCTTTGTAAAGCTCTTACTTAGCTCAAACTAGAGTTACAGAATACCTACACTTTCACAATGGCTTTTGGAGGAGGGATTTTGTCTTTAAGGAATCTCCAAGAATGACCCAATGTGAGAGCTGCAGGAACTCTGTTCTATGCTCTCTGGTTAACATGAGTCAAACTGCTTATCCATGTAAGGATTTCCCACTGATACTGTAAGGGTCTTGTTTTGTTGCAAACTCCCTAAGATCAGATATTAAGCCAGCAATACTATCAACTGCTGGGTCTTGGTGTCTGAACACAGGCACATTCAATACATACATCTTTTTAAAAAATAAATTCTGGCTTCCAAGTTTGATACTCTGGCTCACTGACAGACTAGCCCTTCAGTATGGGTTGCACATCCCTTATTCAAAATGTTTGGAACCAAAAGTGTTTAGGATTTGGAGTCTTTTTCCCCCAGATTTTTGTATATTTGTATATATACATGAGATCTAAATGATGGTACCCAAGTCTAAATATGAAATTCCTGTTTCACATAAACCTTATATACATAACATAAAGGTAATTTTACATAGCACTTTGAATAATTTTGGGCATGAAACAAAATTTCATTTGGTGTGGATATTAGTGCTCAAAAATTTTTAGATTTGCTGCATTCAGACTTTTTTTTTGGTACTGGGGATTGAACTCTGGACCCTGTGGGTGCGAGGCAGGTGGCAGAACCACTGAGCTAAGTCCCCGGCCCAGCATCCAGATTTTGAATCTGGGGTGCATGATCTATGTACTAGCCAGACCTGGAAGCATCTATGGCCATGATGCCACTGTGTACGGACAAAAAGATGCACCAGAGCTCTTGAGTGTTTGCCACTAATATACTGATAGTTTTCCTGCCCAGCATTTCTCAACATTTGGTCAGTAGACCACTTGGTTCAAAAGCACCCGGTCCCACATCACAACCAGAGTGCAGATCCACTCTGGTGAATCTTAAAAGCACAAAAAGGTTTGAGGAACAATGGTCTGGTCATTTCTGGATAACTCTTGGAATGAGGAAAATCAGATAAACATTACCATCTACAAACTACAATACCAAAAGAAAGCAGAACAAAGGCTACTCTCAAAATCCTTCAACCTAAAGACAGAAATACCAATGAGCTGTAACAGACAAGTTCAAGGGTTCTAAGAGACCCACACAGAGCATTTCTTCAAAGTCAACTCATCAGGCTTGACTATACTTAAGTCCCCAACTTACAAATGAGTTCTGTCCTGGGAGTATGTTCATAAATCAGATTTATTTGTAATCTGACAAAGAGAGTCTTATATAGTACACCTATGAAAGTTCACAACTCGAATTTTTGTTAAGTCAAGGACTTACTGTACCTATATCTTCATTTTTTTTTTTTTTTGGTACCAGGGATCAAACTCGGGACCCTGTGCTTGTATGGTAGGTAGCGGCAACACTGAGCTAAATCCCGGGCCCATACTGTACCTATATCAAAGGCAGAGAGTTGCACTGTGTAGTGACAGATTCTACCTATTCTAACTAGATGTTGATGGCAGACTAATTTTCCGCCAAATATTAGTACTATTTCTATTGATACGCAGCTTGTATTGCATTATCGTAACTAAAATAAAATACTACCATTCAAGTGAGGCTTTTATAACAACTCCACTACACAGAATAGTTCCCTAAATATGAAGTTCAGGTAAGAAATTTTAGCTATGGGCCATGGGTCAGGACCCATTGTTATGGTTTGTGTATCTAGACATCCCTTGGAAGCCTTATGTGCTCAGAGGTGGGGTTTTGGGGAGGTGAGCAGGTTGTGAGGGTGTGATACTCATCAGTAGATTAGGTCCACTGGTGAGTTTATAGCTAAACATTATGTTGGGAGGTGAAGCCTGGCTGCAGGAGGTGTGTCACTGGAGGAACTGCCTGAAATGATGTATTTCCCTCCCCCAACTCCTCCTTTCATTCTCTCTCCTTCCTACCAGACACTGCATGAGCAGCTCTCCTCCACCATTCACCTCTGCCATGCTGTACTGCCTTGGAGCCAGCTGACAATGGACTGTAACATAGGCAAAAATAAACCTCTCCTCCCTTTGTCTCAGCTATCAGCTATTTTGTCCCAGCAATGAGGGAAGTAACTATGACAGTAAAGGAGATGAATCTTTTTTGGATTATGTACATAAGACATTACCAATCCTTTTCTCATGATACTTTTTCAGTAGCAAATGGGCCTTTAAGAGTTAAGAATTCTTCCTCATTTTCTATCCTTAAATAGAAGCAGACTGTTTTCATGGAATCAGATAACCTTGGAACAACTCACCATCATAGTAAAACTTGACACTGTCTGGAAGAGGCTCATATGGCGGAGCAAATACAGGACCTTTATGTTCTAGGAATTTCCACTTGATGCCTTCAGGATACCGTTCTTCTTCCCACCTTTCAAAGACAAGACACAACCTCATTTAGTGATCATCTTGCCTAATATAGAGATCACCACTTGTTAAATGCCAAAATAATTATCTGCTCAATTGACTGGTACTTCCTCAAGGCTTAGATCAAAATAAGTAGTCTTTCATTTTGAAAAAGCCAGCAGTCACAAGGTTAGATATAAAATAGTCATGTGAATGGGGGAAAAAAATCCACTTTAACAGTTCAGTTCAAAGATATTGGGTAGTAAAGATCATCATTCAAGGAGCTTAGCAAAAAGTGAAGGTATAGGGCCGGGGATGTAGCTCAGTGGTGCTGCGCCTGCCTGGCAAGCACAAGGTGCTAAGTTTGATCCCTGACACAGAAAACAAAACAAAACAAAAAAACACACACAAAAAAAACAAAAGTGAAGGATATAGAAATGGAAAGTTTTACCACAATGCTGAAATTGTATATCACAATAGTATACATGACAGAGGTATTATTTATGCTGTTGATATGTAGGAAAAGACCTGAGAGTGGAGGTCCCAGGAAAGTACAAGGGAAAACAACCCTATAAAAAGTGCATAATGTAACAAAAAACAAACAAAAGAAACCCCACTCCCCCCAAAAACAGGGAATAATGATTCAACTGGGGCACACTAGGTTTAAGATATGTACAGGTTATCCAGAACTATCTAGGAAACATTGACAAATGAAATCTAAAGCTCAGCTCTGGAAAAACTTTTTTAAAATTTTTTATTTAAAAAATGATCAAACATACAAAGAACAATCAATAATATAATGAACCCACCACCTATACACAAACGATTGCTAATATTTTGCTAAATTTTACATTTGGGCTGAATCATCTCAAAGTTAATTGAAGATGTGATACTTCATAAAATATTTCAGCCAAGTTTCTCTACATATTCTCCCATATAGCTTTAATACTATTATATCTAACAAAATGGGTAATTTCCCAGTATCATTCTAATATTCAGTTTGATCAGAAATTTCCCAGTGACCAGTGATATTCAAAATGACCACACTCTAATTTGAAATTATATATTGCAACACATGAACAGGTCTCCAGTCCTTTTTTCCTGTGGAATGGCAGACCTTCTCACCACCTTCATATTTTTTAAAAAAGAATTATCAGATTTATCTTATATATATAAAATATCTAGGACTTAACAGATTTTTTTATTCAATATTTTAACTTAAAATATCAAGCCCTAAAATTCTATGCAATCTTTTTGAAGGCAAGTTACTTCTATTTATTCCTAGTCCAACATTTTAAACATCAAATAAAAATTACATGTATGCTATAACAAGAGTACTATGAAACCAAAGTCTATATATGCCTGTAGTCTCAGGTACCTGGGACGGGGAGGCAGAGCACTGAGTACTGCTTGAGTCCAAGAGTTCAAAGACAGCCTGGACAACATAATGTGACCCCACTTCTTCCAAAGCAAAATAGGAGGCTGAGACAGAAGAATCACAAGTTCAAGGCCAGTCTGACTTAGTGAGACCCTGTCTCAAAACAAAAAATCCTCAAAAAGGGTTGGGGATGTACGTGGCTCAGTGGTACAGAACTTGCCTAACATATATACATGGCCCTGGGTTCAACCTCCAGTAAGCAGGGGGAGGGATACAACTATAACCCAATGTTAAAAAACAAACAAAATTAAAAAAAAAATAGGTAAAGAACCTGAATAACACTTCTCTAAGAGGATTTACAAATGAACAATAACCTGAAAAACTGCTCAACACCATTAATCATTAGGGAAATGAGAATCAAAACCACAATGAGATAGCACTCATCACTGGAACCTTGCACACTCTGGCAGGAGCAGTACAGTCATGGAAAGCAGTAAGGCAGTTTCTCAAAAAGTTAAACACAGAATTACCACATAACCATAGCAATTCCAACCCTACAAAACAACCCTCAAAAAACTGAAGCCAGGTATTCAAATATTTGCAGCACTACCTGTAAGTCAAGAGAGAAACAACCTTAAGATAAACAAAATGTAGTATAGACATATAATGGAATATTAACCATAAGAAGGACACAAATTCTGACACATGCTACAACATGGATGAACCTTGAGAACACTTTGTTAAGTGAATTCAGCCAATCTAAAATGGACAAATACTGTATGATTCCACTTTTATGAGGTACGCAGAATAGGCAAGTTCATAAAGACACAAAGTAGAATGGTAGTAAGGGATGGGACATGAGGGCAACTGGGAGTATTTAATGAATACAAAGTTTTAGTTTTACAAGGCAAAAGGAGTTCTGGAAATGGATTGGTGGTGGTCATGATTGCACAACAAAATGAATATATGAATATACTTAATGCTACTCAACTGTGTATTTAGGGTAATACAGATGGTAAATTTTATCTATCTTAAGTAGAGATTCAAATAATTCTTAAAAGTAAGTAATTTTTTTGTTTGTTTTCATTTTTTGGTTTTTTTGTTACTGGGGATCGAACTCAGGACCTTGTGCTTACAAGGCAGGTGGTGGAACTACTGAGCTAAATCCCTGGCCCCAAAGTAAGTAATTTTTTAAAAAATGTTTTATTAACATCTTAGACCTAGAAGGAACATTAAAGATCTTCTATAACCAACTTAGCACTTTACAGATAGCAGGTTGGCAAGATCCCCCTATTAGTCGCTGACAAAGTTAGGCCTAGGTGCAAGGAACC
Source organism: Heterocephalus glaber (assembly GCF_053883595.1). Classification (NCBI taxonomy): domain Eukaryota; kingdom Metazoa; phylum Chordata; class Mammalia; order Rodentia; family Bathyergidae; genus Heterocephalus; species Heterocephalus glaber. The sequence continues at coordinate 31,772,398 of NW_028258330.1, read as the reverse complement.
CACCCAGACCCAGAGTTTGCTAGTACTCTCCAAATGACAGAAAATATATCATGTATGCATGCATATACAGTAAGAGTACTTGCAAGGAACATATCGGTTGTTGTGATCACAGAAGAAAATTGATTCAGAATGCCATGTTTCTGCTAATCCCAAGACTTGGCTCCATTTTTCTCATTAACTCCAATGTTTCTAAATTAAGACTCCAACCTGTTTTTATAATACCTCCAGTTTCAAAAAGTTTATGCTGAAGACCTACAGTAATTTCTTTACCATTTAAACAAATCAGGAGATTCAATGAATCACTGAACACTAAGCCTCAGCTTAAACAGAAATATAGAACATACCCTCCAGTAAGCTGATGCTGTTGGACTGACAACCAGTACTTAGTAAGATCATACAATGTTGGCCTTTTATGCCACCTATTAGTGCTCACACTTCCCTCTCCCCTGCCAAAATTAAGAAAACCATGTACTAGATAACAAAATGCCTATGATGGCGTATTATAAACTCAAGTTAGGTATCAATTTTATAATGAAATTTGCTTGAAAAGGAGAAGGGAGAAAAATGTTGGAAAGGTGTAATAAATCATCATACCTCTGGAAATCAAATTCTCTTGAGTTAACAAGCACCTCACAGGACACTAAAATTCTTACAATTTTTTACCATTCTGAAATAAAGGTTATACACTACCTACAGCATTCTGAAAGCTAATTCCTCAAATTAAGGGCAGTTTCTGATTTGATGAGAGTATCGGTTATCCATAAGTCATTAGGTTTCCTACCATTATCTTAGATATTATGAGTCCTGGACTTTTAACAGTAATTCCTTACATTTTACTCCTAACTTCTTACCACATTTTCCCTTTGCTAAGACACCCAAAAATTCCATTTAGAATCATATCTAGTACCAGTAATGAACACCTTGGTTTCTAAGTCTACTTCTGAAGAATCATCTGCTTAGAATTAATTTTGGATTTAGGTTCCAGTACGCCAGCTGAGACACAAAAGGGTAGTTAATTCAACTGAAACCCTGTGTAGTGCTAAAATGGTTAACAGTTAAAAATAGGATCAGTTGGGTTAAAGAGATTTTCCTGGATGAATCTAAGTATAGTGCTACCATGTTCAACATAGTTTCAATGCAGAAATGTGATATAACAGCAGCATCAACAACAAAACATGTTGCCATCCCCACAACTACCAAAGACAAGAAAATGTGGATCATTAAGTTGTATTTTGGGGGGAGGTGGGATGGGTATGAACATATCTGCAGATTTTTTTTTTTGGTACCAGGGATCAAACTCAGGACCTTGCGCTTGCAAGGCAGGCACTGGAACCACTGAGCTAAATCCCCGGCCCTGCAGATTTTAATAAAGGTAAAAGAACTGCATATCTGCCAAGCTGTTAACGTTTAATGGGATAGCAAGAGGAATACTAAAAAATTAAAGTATTTACATTTAAGATTCCAAACTAGGTACTGGTGGAAAACATTCAGAACTTCAGAGTACAATGGGAAGCCTACAGTCACTGGTTAAGAAGCTATTCATTCCTATTCTGTATTTCTAAATACTTAGACATTTTACCTGTCATTAGGCATTGTGCCTGAGGGAATGCATAAAATTGAACAACCAGACTTGAAAAAAGCCATGTATTTAAAGCTGCAGAAAAGTAGTACTCAACTCAAATCAACCATCTTTAAAGACTAGCCAGTTCCCTTTTAAACCAAAACAAGAACAAAAACTAAAGCCATTTGAAAAAGCTCTATTTCATTTCCTTTAAATCCTTTTCCCTTCCTTCCCTCTGACCTCTATATCTCGTTCCCCTTCCCCTTTGAAAAAGATCTCCCCACTTCCTATTATCTAACCTGTATTTTGCTCTTTATATTGAGTTTTTCATATAAGAGAAACCATATATATTTAAGCTGTCTGATTTATTTCATGTAACATTATGTTCTCAGGGTGCATTCATTTACCTATAAATGCTTCAAAAGTATCCTTCTTTATGGCAAGAGCAGTATTTCATTGTGTAAAAATACCACATTTTCTTTATCCAATCATCTCTTGATAGGTATATAGGCGGTTTCCAAAATTTAGCTATTATCAATTGTGCTGCTACAAACACGGGTATGGGTGTTATCACTGTAATATGATGACTTTAACTCTTTCAGAAGATACCTAAACAGGGCATACCTGGGTCAAATGGAATTTCTATTTTTAGATTTTGAGGAATTTCCATACTGATCTCCATAGTGGTTGTACTAGTTTACATTCCTTCCAACAAGGCAGAAGGGTTCCTTTTTCCCCACAGCCTCACCAGCATTTATTAAATGGGATCAAGAGGTGGAAAGTACCAGGGAGGGGTGGGAGGGAAAAGGGACAAAGAATTAAGATATATTATGTTCATGTACAAACTCCCTATGATAAATGTAATCTTTGTATATTGCAAACATGTACTAACAAAATACATAATTAATGAAAATGAATAAATTAAGTCACAACAAATGTAGAAAAAATCCAAAGCCACGATCTCTCAGAATTGATGTGTGGCAACACTGATAATAATTTCAACTACAAAAAGCAAAAATTAGGTTACTAGACCCTTCAATGATGTCTTATTCTACATACGTAGGCTAGACCAAGAAGAATCTTGGGCCCAACAAGAATCAAAATTTCAAAAGAAGAGGGGAGACAGCAGGAAGCTCCTAATGATGAGGAAATCCAACAAACACTTACCAAGCATCACCACAGAATGAGATGCAACAGACTGATGAATTACTAACTTACCATTCTCAGGACTCCCAACAGTAACATCCAATTTACATAACCACTTTATTTTATTTAAAGAAAAAAAAGATTTTAAAGTCATAACCTTTTATACTCTATGAACTATGGGAGAGATCACTGAAAACTTGATTCGTTTCAAAACAATTAGCCCATCATGACTGTGTGGTCTATTTCTGTTCTGCTGCCACTAACCCCTCCCTGAGAACTGCTCTTTCTCCTTCCTAAGAAGTGCTGGGAACATCACTATCCTAAATGATAAAAGTCACAGATTAAATATATATACGAGTCTGGAAGCCACACACCAAACTATAAATAGAGACTGGAAAGAAAAATGGGAATGGAGAAGAGAGGTAATGGGGACCTTTTTTTTTTTTCTAACTCAGAAACATTTGCATCCTTTTGTTTCTTTTTTAACGTAAATACATATCATGTATTACTGGTGTAGTACACAATATGAAAAACAAGCATTAAAAATGTGTCAGGGGCCCGGGATTTAGCTTAGTGGTTTCGTCGCCTGCTGCACAAGCGCAAGTTCGATCCCCAGTACCAAAACAAAACAAAACAAAAAATGTGTTGCGCTGGGCATGATGAGACATGCCTATAATTCCAGCAGGAGGAGCACAAATCCAAGGTCAGCCTTAGGTAACTTAGCAAGACCCTGTCTCAATTTAACATTAAGGGGTGGGCATGTAGTTCTTTGGTAAAGCATTTGCTTAGCAAACACAATACTGGGTTCAATACTGAATATGGGGATAGGGAGGATGAGATGGCATATACATGTCTATTTCAAAATTCTTAAAGTAGAAAATAAAAGTTCTCTACCTGAACACACTTCACAAAAGTAACCTGTAATTGTCTCAAGTGTCAACTCGTTCCCACTGGCTTGGACCACCAGTGGTACATGCATGACTATCCCATTGGGTGGCTTGTACTACTTACTGGTGGTAGAAACTGACCTAATCACTTTTATTGGTCTTTCTCTAATAAAATTAATAAAAAGCTGCCTAATGGGTCAGTCACACAGGTACCACTGGTGGTTCAAGCCACCCAGCAGCAAGATACATGAATTATGGCCTTTGTTGTGAACATGTTGAACTGCCCTCCACAAAAACTACCTAAATATTCACTCCCAGAGAAAAGGAGGATGTCTGTTTCTCATATTCACAAGCACTTATTAATCATTCCCAATCTGAGAAGAATTAAACAAAAAGATGTGTCGCTTATTTTTCTTTCCATGTTTGATTTCTTGTGAGGTTGCAATACTTATTAACTATTTTTTAATGAACTGTTTATTTCATGACACAAAACTCTCCCATACAGAAAATTTCAATTTTGATGAATCAAATTTTAAAAGATCAAAAGATCTTTATTATTTCACAATTACATAAATATTCACCCAGGTTTTACTGTGCTAATTTCTGTTGCTGTTAACAAATAGGCAGTTTTTCCAACATGACTTACCTATCATTTTAAATGCATTTGCAATACCAATAATGAACTATACATTTCACAAAGTTAGAAGAAGGTACACTGAAAGTTCTTACCATAGACAAATGTTTAAGAAGACAAATATGTTTAACCTGACAACACAATGTAGTATAAGGTATCAAATATCACATGGCTCCACGGAAACAAAAGATTTTTATGTACAAGTTAAAAAATAATTTATTTGAATGGAACAAATAAATAAATAAATAAATGCATCTGTATTTTGTTCATATGCTAAATTTCCATCTATACATGGGCTACTTCTACAGTCTGTCCTGGATGATGAGTGGAACATAGTTTTGAGAATCAGTATGTTTAGAGACAAAAATTTCATTAGGATCTCAAAAACTTATTTCAGATATTATTCTAGAGATTCTTTAATTTTTCTCCAGATCTTTTGGTTAGCTTATGCAATGAAAGTGCTGACATTTTAACCCACTGCTGAGATGTTACCATTTCCACTTCTGTTCCTCTTCTTTCTTCGGCTTCTTTTTCTTGTTATCTGGCTCAGGAACTTTTTTATCTTTATCTTTATTCTTGGGTTTTTTCAATTTACCATCCTACAAAGAAACATGGTGAGAAAGCACTTAAAAAAGGACTGATCAGCTCCAGAGATAAGTTTTTGGGAGCCATTAGGAAGAAAAACTGTAATCATAAAATATTAGAACTGAAGAGACAAATTAGGGAAACAACACCTTTCAAAACAGCACCAAGAAAAATGAAATATTTAGGAATCAATCTAACCAAGGAAGTGAAAGATCTTTACTTTGAAATTTCAGTACTCTGAAAAAGATCAAAGAGGGTATCAGAAAATAGAAAGATATCCCCTGTTCTTGGAGAGGCAAAACCAATGTAGTGAATATGGCCATACCTCCAAAAGTATTAGAACTGGAGAGGATCAGATGTCCAAGCCTTCACTTGACAGATAAATAAAAATGTACTGCTACTGAACAGTAAAGGAGTATTTTCTAAAATTCCTCAACAAATGATTATGCAGGAGAGTGGTCAAAACATTCTTCAGGCCAGGCCTCGTGGTGCATGCTTATAATCCCAGCACTAGGGAGGCTGAGACAGGAGGACTGCTCTCTGAGTTTGAGGCCAGACTAGCCTCAAGGTTCAAGGCCAGCTTGAACTACAAAGCGAGACCCTGTCTCAAAAAAAAAAAAAATCTCAATTGATTCAGGAGGGAACACTTTCTATGTCTCTGTTGCTTTTTATACACAAAGACATGAATAACAGGCAGCTATTTGGGAGGTCCAAAAATGAATACTGATTCCTATGGTGCAATTTCTTTATAGATCTTTTCTGACCTGTGATCACATTGGTGTATGTGCTGCCGAAGCAAGCACAGATCTCACTGGTACATTAAAAACAGCCTCAAACCTAAATAACTGTAATTCACTGATTTACATCTCAAGACACATGCTCAGACAAAAATATGATATCCACCAGGTGGAGGCACCACTCAATAGAATCTGAACTCTTTTGAAGAATATTTTACTTTGTTCTACCAACTCCACATAATTTAAGTCTTACTTAACAAGGTTCACATAGCAATGGAAGGTGCTCTTGAAACAAAATACTTATCCTACACAGTTTGGTTTGACCTCTTAGATCATAACCAAGGAAACTATGAAACACAGGTTTCTCATTGATCAAAGTCCTATAGCTACTATTGACCATGATGAGAGCCTAAGTTTATGAGAAAAATAACAGGTGACTCAGGGGGATGACTGGAGTAAGCATTCTTGGACTACATGATGCAATGGCAATCAAGATGGGGAAGGAACTGCAGGTCTATAAGCAAATGATTTTTCAGGTAGAAGGGAGAAGCTATAGTATCACATTTATTTTAAAACAGACCTGGAGAATATAAATGTGTTAAGCATATTTGGGAGAAGTTACTAAAGAGCACTTTAATACTAAATAATAATATTTACTCTTTAGGCTGAAATACTCCACAGGAAAAGTGAATGTTTTTCAGTTGAGATATTTTCTGAACAGCTTCTAAAAAGGAATCCAGATGTCCCCATCTGGAAAGTACTGGCTACATTGTATGTTTTCAAGCCTTAAATTGTGATAATCAGTCATCCAGAGACTTCAGAACAACTCCCAGAAACTAACAATAGTAAAAAAAAATAAAAATCACCATGGCCTGTGAATGAAGTTTAATGATGGATTCTACCATCTGGGGTCCCTGCCACAGTAAGACTGTGTATTAATTTGCAGTCCTCTGGCCTGCATTTTTCCCCCTTTGGGGGAAGGTCGCTAAACAGAATAAAACATGAAGTTAACCATTCATTTTTTCAAACAGTTTAACAAACAGAGAAAAGGTATTATTTTGCATAAATAATATTAATCATAAAAGCAATATAATACATAAAGACCTCAAATTTTATATCTCATTTGACTAGTCTGTACTGATTACATGAAAGTGGAGTGACTGGCTATGATAACTAACTTGAATTTCAGCCAAGAACAGACTACTTATCAGAAAAACTACGATTTTCTAAATTCAGGACCTGATTATCTATGGCTTATCTAAATCATTAATATTCTAATATGATTTCACTAGGGACCTTTCTTCTTTCGCAGTATGAGTTAAAGGATTACCCTTAGGACAGAGAATAACATGGGAGTTAGTGTGTTGGCTCTGGAATCAAGACTATATGGGATCATTTCCGGGCTTTACCAATTAGTAGCCATGTGACCTTCAGGAAACCGATCCAACCTCTCTATACCTCAGTTTCTGCATTTGCCAAATGGGGATAATTGTAGGGATATTCCCCTCTTATGGTTGTTGTAAAGATTAAATGAAATGATGCCTACACAAAGCATTTAGAATACTGTCTGGCAAAAAGGAAGCAAACATTACATTTAATTGTGGATATTAACATTATTCTTACTACAATGATAAATTACAACCTTAAGTTTTTACTATCACTATCTTTACTGCTGCTATTCCAAGCTATCCACTTTGTACTTGTGAACTCATTTTGCCCACAACAGGAAATAACCTCAAAGAGCACAAGAACTAAGATCTCATGCAATCCTTTCCCTTTCTTAGGAGAGTGCAAGCTTAAGACACCTATAAATTTCTGACATATTTTCTTCAATTACTTCCTAACAACTTTTTAGAAGAAATAAAATATGTGAAAAAGAATATATTATTTTTTTCTTAAACCTACCAGTACTAAATAAAATCTTTTAAAAAGTATTTGAACTAAACTGAGATTTTTTTTTACTTTATAAAGTAAGTGCAGAAGAACTTATTTATGTATTATTATATACAGGGAAACAGTAAAAACAAAACACCTCATCCAGGCATTACCATGAACAGCTGAATAAAGTCAAAATGAGTGAACTTTTCTGTGGATCACAGCGAGCAGCTACACACAGTAAAACAATAGAAACATCTGGCTTTAACCCTTCCGCAAAATCAAAACTTTCATTTTGAGTTACAAGGATTAAAATGTGGGAGATCCTGGATATTCACCGGATCCCTGCATTCTTTCCAGCTCATCGTCTGTTTCTGGGCTGCTTGTTGCAGACGCTTTTTCTTGGTTACTGCTCTCGGTACCTGTCTCAGGTACTTTGTTTCCTGGCTCCGACACCCTCATCTTCTTCACCTGCCATCCATCATCTGGGCCTACAGCTTTGAGCTTAGTCACCTGCGGTGTGCTAGCCGGACTGGCTTCTGGGGAATGAGCGTACTCTACCATCAAGGTCAGCTTGTCAGCCACCTCGAGATTGTGCATGACATTACATCTGCTTTCACAAATCGGTCTGATTTTCAAAGAGACAACACAAGAATGGAGAAATTCACAATCTGGAAAAAAGGTCCGTAAAGCTTGACAAAGAAAAATGTTCTCCTGAGGGTCTTTTTGGACATTCTTCTCTCGTGCTGCTTCAATCTGTACTTGCTGCCTTTTTAAAATTTCTTGTTTTAACCTGTTTACATCCTTTATTAGCTTCTCTACTTCTCATTCACTTCCTTCCACTTTATCGCATATATCCTTTAATTCTTGTGGAGAAGCATACATTTCATTTATCTTACGTATCTCCTTTAAAGATCCATCTTCTTTAAAAAATTCAGAGCTGTGTGGTTTTACTGCTCTGCTAAAGCCCGTGGATATACAGGAGCATGATGTAGTTTTATAACCCAGCAGCTCAGACATGCCCAGGTTGGCCACTACTAAAGGGATCCTATGAAAAAGTCTGATGAAGTCAAATGTGTAAGCAAGCCTAACTTTTTAAATTAAGAGAAAGAACAGCATCTAACAGAATAGATACCCCCAAGATTTAAAAAAATTCCTTACCACTTACAAGGTAAAATTTACTGACATGAAGCAACTTGCTTTTTAAAGTTGTGAAATGTGCATGGTAGAAAATTATGTGAAAAAATACTTTAATTAACTAATCAAGTATATGTACAATTAAGACAGTACAGCTACCTGGGAGGCTGAGGCATGACAACTTCATGTTTAAGGCCAGCATGGGCACACAGTGAGACTCCCATTTGAGAGTGGGGTGGCCTAGCACACAGGCAGCCTTGAGTTTGATCCCCAGCATCACTCCCCACAAAAATAAAAAACAGCAAAACAGCTGACCATCCCTAGTCCAAGAATTTGAAACCCAAAATCTGAAGCTTCTTGAGCACTGTCACAAGTATGAATCTTCATTGGACCAGTCGAATTGTTGCACACCTGTAATCCCAGCTACTTGGGAGGCTAAGGCAGGATGACCATGAGTATGCAGCCAGCCTGGGCAACTTAGCAACTCTGTGAGACCCTATCTCAAAAAATAAAGTGCTGAGGATGTAGCTCAGCGTGAAGGCCTTGGGTTCAATGAACTCCAGTACTGAAAACAGGCAGTAAATAAAAGCGTATCACAAGACCCGGATACAAGTCCACTCCACACTGGGCTTCAAGCTTCCTTGTCTGGCTTCATGTTTTATTTAAAATTAACAGATGGTAAGACCTACCTCAAAGAATTACTGGGAGAATCTAATGCAATACTGTATAAAAACACTTGATAAGCTGCAAAAAGCACTATGAAAGTGCTAGATACAGTAGTGCCTGGGAACACTTACCCTTTCTGAGGTTTGTATAAGGCATGTTCCAGCCGATGAGTGGAACAGCTTTCGGTCACTATGCTTCATGTTAACAAGAGAAACACAAGTTCCTGGTTTGAAAGGTGCTTCTGTAAGTATCTGTGAAGCAGCCTCTCTCTAAATGTCATGATCTGAACTGTGTGACGACAGAACTTGTACCCTACCACATTCTTTTCCACCCTTGAAAATATTTTCTTCAGTGCATGCTTATCCACCTCACCTGAAGAGTTATAAAAGCTAAAAAGCTGGTAGCAGGAACTATATTTCTGAACGTCAATTGTATAAAGAACTTCCACATCGTCCATCTGGGAGTCGGTAATGCTGTTTTTCGCTTTGCCTTTCATTTCCCCGAGGAGAAACCCTTCCGTGTCAGCGTCGGTGTTGAGGTGGTAGATGGAGCGCGCCCAGCACGAAGCCCGACAGTGCGGTAGCTGTGCGCTCACCCACCATGGCGCGAGGGCCGTGCAGTAAACTGAGATTTTTAAGTAAAGTTAGAAGCCAGGAGAAGGGAGGAGGAACATGTATGTTCCAGACAGAAGGAAAAGCTACATAAAGCTGTGAAGCACAGAAAAAAATTTGGTATGAAAAAAATAGAGAGAGAGAGAGGAGAGAGAGAGAGAGAGAGAGAGAGAGAGAGAGAGAGAGAGAGAGAGAGAGAGAGAGAGAAAGAAAGAAAGAAAGAAAGAAAGAAAGAAAGAAAGAAAGAAAGAAAGAAAGAAAAGGGAGGCCCGTAGTATGGTTGAAACAAGATGAGCTCAAGAGGAACAAGCCAAAGTGAAACACAAGGTGTAGGGACCAGACTGAAAGGAGCTGTGGTTCAGAGCTTATATTTCATCTTATGTCCAAGTGAGTGCCCCTTAAAGGACTTTAAGGATGGTTACTCAAAATGAGTAAAGAGCATGCTAGCTGTTAGATATAAGTAAACACTAAAAAAAAAAATTCCTAAGGAAAATTCTTCAGGGTTGTAAGTGAAAATGTTTTTCTTATGAACATTGCCTTGTTCACTCGAAGATAGCATAATTTCACTAAAAGCATCACTTGGCAGCATAATTATAGATGAATTCCAGGGAAAGCAAAGAGCAGACTCACTGCTGGTTAACATAACACACTTTGGGTACTCACAGAGATTATAACACAAACAATTCCACAGTAACCACTTTTGTGTTAAATTTTTTTCCTGATGTTACTACTATCTATAACCAATGAATTCCTAAAGCTCATCTGCCTTAAAACAATTTATGGCCAAGCACACTGTTGGACACCTGTAATCCCAGCTACTCAGGAGACTGAGACAGGAGGATTGAAAGGTTGAGGCCTACTTAGACAACTCAGTGAGATCGTATCTCAAAATAAAAATTAAAAAAGGATTGCTGATGTAGACCAGTGGTAAAGCACTTGCCTAACATGTGCAAGCCCCAGGGTTCAATCCACAATACTAAAGAAAAATAAAATCAAGCTGCTTTATGAGAAACTCACACATCCAAACTCAAGCCCCTAAAACGCCTACGTATCTTTACTAACCTCCTCTTCCTCTAGTTTTCGTTTTTTCTCCTTCTTGGTATCTTCTGTTTTAATTTTCTTAGGTTTGTAATCAGCACTAGAAAGGAGAATATGAATATGCAATTAATTCATTTATGACTCAGGAGATCTCATCCAAAGGATTAGGAGCTCCAAGCTATTGGAAGCCTCTGTGACGGGTGAGACTGCTGTTCTTGGCTGGGCATTCTATGATCAGGAGGAAGAGGAATGAAACAGTGAAGGCAGCCAAACCAAGAACCAATAATGAAAACTCAGAACAAAACAACTGATACTATATACAGGCCTGGGAGTGAAATGGTGGGGTGGAATATATACAGAAGTCAATATACAGGTTCTACTATAGATATACAAGACAAAAGTATGGAAACCAAATGCATAGCACAATGATTACCACACAGTAATTGCTGGAAAGAGGAGCAAAAAAAAATTCTGACCTGAGTTTACTAAGTATTTCCCTTTTCCCTTTCTACCCACATTCTATCAAAAATCCTCTGCAGGGCCAGGCATTTAGTTCAGTGGTTCCACCGCCTGCCCTGCCTCGCAAGTGCAAAGTCCTAAGTTCGATCCCTGGTACTCTGGCCCCCCAAAAATCCTCTGCAGATTCCTACAGCATTATAAATTATATAAGACAAACTAATGAAAAGAACTTAATCTCACTAATTATATGGAAAAGATGTATATGTAAGTCTTAAATAACTATTTTGAGAGCAGACTGAAACTTCACTTAGAATATATTGAAAGGGAGAGATCCCTAGAAGAAATTCATCTGTAGTACAGGTGATGAGAAAGTAACTTAAATAGTTTATGAATTCTTTATTATTTGAAATTTCTACAATAGGCCCTGCCTTTTAAAAAAAAATTAAGAAAAACTTAAATTCCATACAAACCTCAGGTATACTAATTATTTGCTTAGCAAGCTCCATTTTGATAATTCAGAGTCAGTCAACCAGTCCATTAATCATAAATTCCAAATAAATAAAAGCCAATTAATTCATTTTTTTCTATATATCACAGATATACATCACATTTATTCCCTAAACACTTGTTTTCAAAAGTCAAGGTATGAAGAAATACTTACTCATCCTCGTCTCGAGGTCTCTTCAATGGTTTTAGATCCTCTTTAGGAGGAGGAGCAAAATAGCCATCATCTTCAGGTTCATCTTTAATTCGTGGTGGGCTAATAAAAAAAAGTGCTAGTTACTGAATGCTAGAACATCTACATAATATTAAATAATACAAAATGAGTATACCTCATTTCACTGAAAGAAGCTAAAATAAGGATAACAAATGTACATATTATGAACTATAAGGATTTCTCACAAGCACTTTTTCTTACTTAATTCTTAACTATAACCCAATGAAGTAGGTAATACTACTGTTCTCATTTTACAGATAAATGGGCAACATCAGGATTTGGGAACAGAACTCTTCATTCTAAGTCAATATTATTTTCCACTGTATCTTAGCTACCTTTAACAAACTATCACAGAAATAAACCAAATTGTTTTCTTGACTTATGTTAGGGATGTGGTGCCACAAATGATCTGAACTAATTGGTCTAGCAATCCAAAGCTAAAATACAGTTTTTAAAGGAGAATAATGACTTCCCAAGCTTGGTACCTCAAAATTCCAAAAATCTGGCAATAATCCAGATACATAGAAAAATAACCAAGTTGACAAGATTATAACAAAAGCAGGGTGTATACTTAATAAGAAGGCCCAGGCCAAAGTGAAGTCTAAAACACATCTAGTCATTCACCTTCCTGCTTAGGTTTTACTTTATATACAGAGTAGTGCCTACCTACTATTGTCATTAAGATTTTACCTTCTGAATATAAAAAGATGGTCCTTTTAGACACTTGTTTTGATCAAAAAAGAAGGAATAGAAAAACTAAACAACAAACACCCGAGACCAGTTTTTCAGTGTCAGAATGTTTCTTGGCCTAGCACATCTCTTCAGAACCTCATTTCTTGAATTCAGTACAGGGAATGGGTACCCTACATGAAGATGCCATCTATGAAGGAGAGGGCCTAAGGGACAAGCATTGAGACTGTCTCAAAATATGTACATACACAGTCTCAAGAATAGACAATATATCCACCCCTTCTGCCCAAAAGCATACTGATCCCTTTGCCTGTGACAGAATGCAATTATTTAAAAAGATTAGCTCTCCTTATTTTAGTATACTACTTCTAAAGCTAAGCGTCCCAAAACACCCAAACACCAACAAAGCCCTGAAAGTCCAGAAAGAAAGCAACCTTGGGCCGGGGATTTAGCTCAGTGTTTCTACCGCCTGCCTGCCTGGCAAGTGCAAGGTCCCAAGTTTGATCCCCGGTACCAAAAAAGCCCAAAAAAACAAAACACCAAAAAAAAACCATGTGGGAAGGGTCACAAGACCTGAAGGAAGAAATACTACAATTTACCAGAAAACTACATTCCAGTGAAGCATCTGAATTCTCTAGAAAGACACATGTACACAAGTTAGCAAAAAGACTAGTAAAGTGAATAGAGACCAAAGCCTAGAAGGATATGTTCTTAAACTTTTAAATCAGAAAATCTGAAAATGATCCCATGACTGCACACTAAATATAAAGAATCTATTTGTTTCTTAGTTTAGTGAAAGTCCTAGGCAGCCTTTTGGGAGATTATTAGCCACCCCATCTCAGTCACTTTAAGAAATCAGACTTTCCAGGGCAATTAGAACCACAAATGCTTCCTTGCTTTTATTATTCTGCATTCCTAGAACAGTTAGAAAACACGCCAGAAGAGGGCACCTGCTTCACCTTGGCCAAAGCTCCCACAGTATATGGCACAGTTTTCAAAACTATCAAACCAAACAGAGTTGAGGCTGATGACGAAAACAGAAGAGTAAAACTAGTAGTAATCTCTGTATTGTGAACATTTTCCTCTCCTTGTAGAACACAACATATTTCTACCTATATCTATACCTATCCATAAATGTAGGTCACATAAGATTCTGTGTGTGAGCCTCATAATATTACTTAAAGGAGGAATTCAGAGGAGGTAATTTTTCAGGAAACTATTTAATTGCTACTAATGAGTTCCACTGCAGAGTGATAAAAACACTACTGAATCAAACAGGAAGGAGGTTGACTTGTCAATATAGTATACTAAAAACCAATAAGCTGTACACTTTAAGGTGGTAATTTCTGAGCTATGTATATTTCTTTTTTTTGGTACTGGGGATAGAACTTGGGTCCTTGCGCTTGTGAGGCAGGCGGCGGAACCACTGAGCTAAATGCCCAGCCCCGAGCTACATATATTTCAATTTTTAAAAGTCTCACCTTGTCAACCTTCTTTACTCAAAATAACCTTCTGCAAAATATGCTGGTCAGTCCCACTAACCAGCATTCTAAAAATATTCAAGTTGGCTTCAATCAAGTCCTCTCACTGCCAGCTTCCTAGGAACCATCAAAGTAGCCAGGTTTGGTATGTTTTGGGTAAGCTCGGATACTACTACTACATAGACAGTGGGCCTACTGGCACCCAGAGAAAGAGAAGCAAATGAAACAGTGGAAGTTTACCTAGAGAAGCCATTTTCCTTCTCCTTCTTTATTTTTGCATCCCCAGAGGCTCTAACCTGAAAGATAAAACACCAACTGATTAGTACCTTGAAAGGACTAAATCTAAAGAAATGTCTTATCTTATATGAGCATATTTAGCACCAACTCTTGGAGCACCTTGATCCTAGGCTGGCTCTTGTTAGCAAAACTGAACAGGTGAACTAAGGATTTTGACATTTTTCCAAGATTCATTTCTGACAATTCTTCTGAGTGAAATTACTCAATGAAGAAAGATTTCTCTTAAAAACTGTAACTTATGGGCTGGGGGTGTAGCTCAGTGGCACCATGCCTGCCTCGCAAGGGCAAGGTCCTGAATTTGATCCCTGGTACCAGAAAACAAAAACCAAAAAAACTATAACTTGTTAACTTTAAATAATGGCACGGCTCTTCCCCCAAATAAATATATTCCACTACTCAAGCATCTGCCATTGGCAGTACAGAGAGGAACCAAAAACTAAGAATGAACAAAAGAGAATAGTCTATTTGCTGCCATCTCTGATTTAGGCAAGTATACTAATTTTTCCAGCTCTCAACTTTCTATTTTTTAGACCTGTCAGAAACTCTAGGTCTGTCAAAAATCTTCATACATACACAGAAAGGAATCTACACACACACATGAATATACATAGAGATAAAGATACAAAACATATACTGATGGCTCCCTCAGGGAAGGATGGGAAACAGGAACCCATTTACCGCGTTCCCTACTCTAGTGTCTGAATTTACCAAGTATCAATATGACTTCTTCATAAGCTCAAATTTTCACTCTAGAAGAACCTTCAATTTTTCAATCAAAAGAAGACCAACAGGGTTGGGGATTTAGCTCAGTGGTTTCGCCGCCTGCTGCGCAAGTGCAAGGACCCAAGTTTGATCCCAGGTACCAAAAACAAAAACAAAAACAAACAAAAGAAAGACCAACAAGCTTTAAGCCTTATCCCTAAAACAGAATTTATTTTTCCTAATAATGAAAACTGGTATCTCTAGAAATCCTATACTCTCAATTCATCTACTAGCAATATAAACTAATATTATGGATAGATTTGTACTGCGAGAAACATGGTCGTAATTAACTTGGTTTTCATAGAGGTCTTTTGTTGTTTTTGTTTTTTGATACAGTGTCTAAGTTACCCAGGCTGGCCTGAAACTTGCAATCTTCCTGCCTCAGCCTCCCGAGTAGCTGAGATAAGTCATGCACCACCACGCGTGGCCTGGTTTTCATAATTTAAAACAGGCTGGCTCAAGTCTCTCGATAGATTCCAAGATTAAGGGATCTTACTATGCAATCAACGTACTTTCATACTTGCTTTTCAAAAAAGTAGAAATACATCTCATTCTTTCCCTCCCATTGGAAAGTTCTGTACCTTTTCCTCCTTCCGTTTTTCCTTGTCTCTGTCTTTGTGTTTGTCTTTATGCTTTTCTGAGCTTCCATCTTTGTGTTTGGTTTTTTCTTTCTCTTTGTGTTTTTTTTCAGAATCTTTATGTTCACTGTGAAAAATAAGAAACAAGAGTTAGCCCACAGGAAGGACCATAAGGATTCATTTCACAAGATCAACTCACAAGATTCCTAAGATAACATGAACCACGGAAACTTATAATGCTTTAAAAGAAACAGTCTTGACAAAAAGTTCAAGTAGGAGCTACTGGCTATATCGGATTTTATCTTGTTTTTTATTTTCGCACAGGAACCAAACAGAGAAACATGGGTCATTCTAAGCATAATTGAACATCTTTTAAAAGTGACCAAGGCCAGTGGGGTGTGTTTGTAATCTCAACTACTCTGGAGGTTAAGGCAAGGGGATCACAAACTGAAGGCCAGCCCGGGCAACTCAGAGCAAGATCCTGTCTCAAAATAAAATAAAAAGAGCTGGGGATATACCTCACTGGTGGAACATTATTAAAATGCATGAAGTTCTGGGTTCAAGTCCCAGTGCCCCTCCAACACACAAAACGACTAAGAATATACAGCAAGGTCAGTTTTATTTCCACAACATTCTACCAGAAAAACAAACAAACAATGAAAGCTTGAGTATTCATATTTGATATCAGGGGGTTAAAACCAACTCACCAAAAATGTATTCGACGGCTCTGTGCTAGACTTAAAAAATATCACATATATAATGACACCAAAGCTTTGTGGGTGAGTAGTCCAACACAATGAATGTTTCCTTCTAGCTTTAATTAGAAAAAGCTAGTTACTTCTAGAGGGGGCTTATGTATCTTACATGGTCCTTTCCTCCTAAGAAAAGACATATCTGAAAATAAGGAGAAGTTCTACGCTAAATGTTAAAGTCTTGCTTTTCAAAGGGTATGTGTGATCATACCAGTAGCACTGTCAAAAGGCAATGCTCCTTTAGAAAGCAAAACATGACATTATAAGGCAAGAGTCATTGAGATGATCATAGCATTTATGTAGGATCTAGCTTGTGGAAATTTCTCTTAGGGAAACAGTGTTACATATAAAGACATCTATTTTGGTGCTTCCCAAAATAGCAAGACAAAAAACAAAAGAAAAATCCAAAAAACTCCATATAACCAAAATGACTAATGAGAAGAAAAACAATGATATTATCAAATTCTATAATCTGTACTACAAATATACATAAAAGTATTTATGACATAGAAAGAAAGAAGAGTACATAAAATGGTCCCAACTACACAAAAATATGGGCATGGGCAAAGGTATAAGAAGCAAAAATCACAACCTATAGTTTAAGGTGGCAAAACACCTGTGCATGATAGTTTTCTACTGTGCAGTAGGGGTAGCAGTTAATGAGCCTTGCTCGCTGCACTATGCTTTTCACAAGTAAACAAAAGGGAGATCAAATATAAATGCTTTGAAGTAGGGGTGCACCCTATATAGGAGGGCTAGACAGCAACTCCTACTGATTGAGACTGTTAGGTCAGACCTGTAGCTAGGATCTGCTCTTTTTTTTTCTTTTAAATACTTTTTTCTTTTTATTTTATGAAAAAATTATACAAATTTTCATAACCAAATAGTTATTACACTGTATATCATTATCTTTCAACCAGTTATTCAGTACAAAACATAAACCAAAAAAATTATTATAAAAAACTTAGTAACACAAATTTTCTTTTTAATAAACTAAGATAAATAAACTTTAATTTAATAAACTAAGATAAATAAAAGAAATTAGCCTATGTATTGAAAAATTTTTAAAATAATGGAATATGTATTTTGGAGAAGTAAACTTCTCCCTATTTATCTCTCCATTTTGCTCTTTGTGTGTATTTGTGTGTATAACGTTATATAAGAGAAACCATGCGATCTTTGAGCTTGTGTGTCTGAGTTATTTCACTTAAACATTATGTTCTCAAGTTGCATCCATTTACCTAAGAAAGCCTCAAGTTTATCTTTATGGTAGCATAGCACTCCATTGTGTATAAATACATTTTCTTTATCCATTCATCTGTTAATGGACACATTGTATACTACTGTTTCCAAGATCTAGCTATTATAAATTGTGTTGCAATGAACATGGATATGCATGTATCCCTGTAGTATGATTTTAATTCTTTTGGAAGGTAGCTAGGAAGGGGATAGCTGGATCAAATGAAATTTCTACTTTTGTTTTTTTAAGAAACCTCCACACTGATTTCCACAGAGGTTGTATTAGTTTACTCTCCCATCAACAATGTAGTAGAAGAATTCCTTTTTCTCTTGCTAGCATTTGTTATTAATAAATTTTTGGGTGATAGCAATTCTTTCTGGGGTAAGATCGTATCTCAGTGTAGTTTTAATTTACATTTCTCTAATGGCCAGCAATGTTGAGCATTTTTTCATGTATTTTTTTGGCCATCTGTACTGCTTCTGAGAAGTATCTATTTCTTTTTGATTGCTCATTTATTTGGGGAGGGGGAATCCTTTTTCTATTCTTTATATATTCTTGATGTTAGTGGAATAGCTGGCAAAACTTTGTCCCGTTCTATAGACTGTCTCTTCACTCTGTTTCCTTTGCTGTGCAGGAGCTTTTTAATTTGTTCTTAGTGGTTGTTTCTCAGTATTTCTTAAGGCATTGAGATTCTGTTCAGAAAGTCCTTGCCTACAACTATGTGTTTAAGAGTTGTACCTATTTTATCTTTCCAACAGATTGAGTGTTTCTGTTTTAACATTATTATTGCTTGTATCTAGATATTCCTCCAAAGCCTCAAGTATGTTATAGGTGGGGCTTTTTGGAGGTGGCTGGATCTAACTTTGATACTGGGATTAAGAGTTCGCAATACTGGATTAGCCCACTAATTGATTTATCATAGTTCTGGGTGTAGATGGCACCACCCAAAAGCCTCATAGCCTGAACAGGATAAAAGGGAAAGGGAAGCTCCTGTCTGTCACACAATGCAATGTTTCTCCTCCTTGATGCCCATGGCATGCCACCTTGCCTTGGAGCCAGCTGGCTATGGACTAAAACCTCTATAAACTTTGAGACAATATAAACCTTTCATCCTTTAACTTGTGAGTGTTGGGTATTTTGTTACAGCAATGAGAAAAGTAACTAAAACATACATTTAGATCACTGATCCATTTTGAGTTTAGTTTAGTACATAGTAAGATAGGTAGGTCTAGATTCAATCTTCTGCAATGTAGATATCCAATTTTCCCAGCACCATTTATTAAAGGGCTATCTTTCCTCTAGTGTATGTTTCTGGCTCCTTTGTCAAATATAAAATATCTCTATGTGCCAGGGGTTCTCTCTGCTTCTTCTAGTCTGTTAGGCATAATCAGCTCTTGCCTTTCCTACCATGTATTTGAATTTCCCATCTGTCACTTTAGTTACCTATAGCATGAGAAAACAGACTTCACTAGCAGTGAACTCATTAGGTTATGTTCATATCCCATGAAGTTTGCTCTAAAGGACTTGTTCTGAAGGATCATGCATCCATAAAGAAAACCAAAATAGAAACAAATGATGGGATTAGGTTAAGCCACAGAACCTGAATCAGGAGTTCTACTGTCACACACATCTCTATGCACAGAAGAAGCCTCAACTTGAGACAGGCATCTGGGTTTTAAATAAACAGAAACTAAGAAATCTAGGCAGGAGGGTGGAGGACTAGCAGAAATAGTATTGTAAGTTAAGGAAAGATTCAGGAACTGGCAAAACTAGGAGGGAAAAAAAACCCCACAATGCCCACTTTTCCTTGTTTATATGCTCCTACTTCTATATTGCTCTCATTAGGCCTTTATATGTGCCATACATCTAAATAACAAATCTCTACATGAACAAACTTTTTTACTCAGAGGACAGAAATGCTGGAGGCAAATGGTGAGCAAGTCTCCCCACTGTGCTGACTTTTCTTGGCATTTGTATGACATCACTCTACTCAATGTACTCTCATAACATTTGTCTATCAAAATGTGGTGTTTTATCAAAAAAACTATGCTTGGTTTTAAAAAAAGCTTCCAATTGTGTTAACATTTTTATTTATTGGTTCTTACTAATTTCTCCAACTTTAGAATGAATAGTGAGTAGTATGGTTGCTGAGAACAGAACTGATTCTTCAGGAGTTAACACAAACACAACTATAGGCACAAAGTTCTGATATTACCAGCAAAATGTATGAGCTTACTATTCTATTACAAAAGGACTATAGTTAAAAAAAAAAAAGTAATTCTAAGAGCTAATAGTTATCTTTAATTTTTACCTGAAAACAAAAATTTGGAAACAACTGTATTCGTACTGATGAATAAATATAGCGCCTTACAAGCACAGGGAAAAATAAAGAAAACCAAACAACCCACCCTACACTCTAGAAGCAAGCATTGTCCTTTGTATTTTCACATCCATTATTTCATTCAATTATCACAACACTCCTCCTTAAATCAATTTACAAATGAGAAGACAGTGGTTAAGAGACTTACTCAAAGTTACAGTGTCAGAGGGAAGAGAAGTTGGGATTAAAATTGAGTTATTCTATTTCCAAGTTCACATCAGATACACTGAACCAACCCACTACATATACACCGTTTCAATTCTACTAAACTGATACCTATCACTTAAGGTAGACTGGTACTAGAGAGAAATGCATAGCATTTGTTAGGTTCATAACTATTTTACCATCAAATAGAAACTTTCTGTATAGAGATCTTAGATACCTGAAACAATTAAACTTTTGCGGTTACTTCAAAAGAAACTACAAATAGCTGATTCAGGGATCTAAGTTCAGGGATGCCCCAGACTCCATGTTCCTTTTCATTGAACCTCTCCCCAAGGTCTTGTTCTTTTTTTCTCAAAGACTAATTCTTAGAAAGTCCGTTTCATGGCTTTCTGGCAGCTTTGTAATCACAGCACAGGCAACTATGAGTGTATAGACATCCCTCTCTCTGATTTTCATTGCCTAACAAACAAATTAGAAAAAATGAATCAACAAATGACAAGGCAACAAGATCGTTTGCCATACTCCAGGAAAACCAAAGAGTTCATTGATACTTCTACTTGCTAACCAGAGGGAAAACTATATAGAAAATGCAAGGTTCTCGCTAGAGTACTAGCCCTCTTTATAGGCCATATTTAATCACAAAGATCAGAATGTGATGACATTACCAAACCAACTTCCAAAAGAACTGATTCCCATCGCTTCTTGGCCTTTTGGCTAAGATCAAATGCAAAAGAACTGATTCCCCTCTATTCCTGTTTACTTTTTTTTTTTTTTAACATGGACTTTATTTTTCTCCTTTTTCAATTTTAATTTACTAGTACACTACACAGGGCCAGGGACTTAGCTCAGTGGCACCGTACCTGCCTCACAAGCACAAGGTCTGGAGTTTGATCCCCAGTACCAAAAAAAAAAAATTCCCAGTACACTACGTGTTTGCAGTACGTAATGATTATATTCCTCATGGAGAGCTGGTACATGTACACAACACACATTAATTCTTTTTTATCTCCTTCCCCCCTCCTCTCACTCCCTCTCCCTCCATCTCTTGGTATGTCCCCCTTCCCGTTCATAAAAGATCTCCCCATTTCCTATTATTCATCCTTTATTTTCCTTTGTTTATACTTCGGGTTTCTTACATAAGAGAAGCCATGCAATATTTAAACTTGTGTATCTGATTTATTTCACTTAACATTATGGTCTCAGGGTGCATCCATTTTCCTACAAACGACTCAAGCTTATCCTTCTTTAGTACTTCATTGTGTATAAATATCATTTTCTTTATCTATTCACCTGTTGATGGGCATATAAGCCAAATCCAAGATGTAGCTATTCTGAATTGTGCTGTTATAAACAAGGGTATTGTATCTAACACTGTAATATAGTGTATTTAATTCTTTTGAGAAGACACCTAGAAGGGAAGTAGCTGAGTTGATGGAATTCCTACTTTTAGTTTTTTGAGAAATATGCATAATGATTTCTGCAATGGTTGTAGGTTTACATTCCCAGCAATGTAGAAGGGTCCCTTTTTCTCCCCACAACTCACCGCCATTTGTTATTTGATTTCTCAATCACAGCTGTTTAGATGTAAGAAAGCAGGTTTGGACTTATATGCTAGCTGAACTCAGATAATTATTCAGCGTTAAGGACAACTCGTGGAACAGGGCATTTCCACTTGGGACAGTTAAAAATTTGGGTCTTTGGAGCCCTACTAGGCTTCGGAACACACTGTTAATCATCTATTTGTTAGGTGCTATTCCTGTCCCTGTCTCCAGAAACAGTGAACAAAGTACTCTTCTTAGTAGCCCAATCCCTCATCTATAACCCTGGCAAAGAGCAAGCCCCTCAGCCAATATTTCCTAGGAATCTACCTGAAACAGGTGGCAAAGGCACTAACAGGGGACAAAGTGAGACTGTGCCATGAAAACCAGAAATAGGACTTGGCTAGTGGTCGGGAATAAAGCTAATGTGGGGTCAGTTGGGCTGACTCATTATTTGAAATTTCCTACCATATGTCTTGGTTCCAAAAGGCTTAAGACTACTTTAACTTTGATAGAGGGTTAAAGCTGCATTTTCCTGTTGACAGTTAGATGACAGAACCAGTGCAAAGGAAAAGTTCATACGCCTTTTTTGAGAAACACTCATCTTGTCTCTATACTGATTGTGCTTCTTTTCCATATACAAAAGACATAACATAGCAAAGTCATAAAACTCATTTTAAATTTAACAGAAGGCTACCATATTGGCCAGTTTAAACACTGGAGAACAGATGACTTTCGAATCGGAAAGGGGAAGAGGAAGGGGAAGGGGAAGGGAAAAGCGAAAGGGAAGGAGAGGGAGAAAGACTTAATACTAACTTAGGAAAGAACTTAAAGATTATACCAAAAATACATCTTAAGAATAAGTTTAGTCTCAGATATACTGAAGACCAAAATACAGACAAAATCATTCTTAGAACCTCTTAATGGTAACACTTCTGGATAAAACATATCACAATAAAACCACCTTTCCAGAGTGTTTGTGCCTGTCTTATACTTCAATTAGCTACATTCTACTACTAATAATAATGTAGAGGAAAAGTAACCTATACTATCTTTAAGGTGACAATGGCAAGCCCTTTGGTCTGTCTGTGACTCACCTTGGAGCTAAGCAGATAACAGAAAAGGCTGATTAGTTTCTCCAAGGCATGGAGGAAGGTAAGAGAAAAGAAGTGGGGAGTGGTAGCAGGAAACAAGAGAGAAAAGTTATTTCTCTTCAGTCCTGGGAAATATTCTGGAAAGCTAGAATACTATCTATGAGAAACTATTTAAATGTGTCCTTTATCACCAATAAAAAGTATTTATAACCAGGACGTGGTGGCATACAACTGTAATCCTAACTACTTGGGAGGCTGAGGGAGGAGAATTACAAATTCAAGGCTAGATGAGGCAGCTTAATGAGACTCTGTTTCAAAAGGGCAGAGTGGGCTGGTGGCTCCCTGGCTTCACATCCATAGTACAAAGAGAGAAAAAAATGTTTAGCAGACAATTGAAACAGGACTAAGTACTCATCTGAAACATCTAACCACCATAACAAAACTGGTACCTCCATTTTATAGATGTAGAAACTGAGGCACAGAAAGGTTAATTAACTTGCCCAAGAAAACACACCCAACTCTGGCAATATGGCTCCAGAGTCATGCACATGAACACTTGGTTATTTTCCAAAGCAGAAAAGCACTATCGGGGTAAACAGAGCCTCCTTACATTCTGAGAATAGGACGCAGCAACTAATGGCCCAACTACCTGACCCCTCCTCAAGGCAACAGACTCCCACAGGTCACAGCCAAGGATTACAGGCTATCTCTGTGAGAAGGCAAAGGGACTTCAAAGCTGTAGAATAAGGGAATTTAATGACCCTTTCAAGGAAAGCAGAAAACTCAAGTTTAAATTTTTTGTTAAATAAAAACTTCAGGTACTCCCAACGTTGTCTCCGGGAAAATAACGTGGTAATTTCCAGAAAGCTCTAGAAATAAAGGTTTCTTAATGCCTGTGATTATAATAGGTTATTAAACAAAATCACAAGGGCTCTGCTGTTTTATGAGTAGTCCCCCCTTGGGCAGATTCCAACACCTCAGTGGATGCCTGAAACCACAGACAGTACCAAACCTTAGAATACTATGTTTTCTCCTATACAAGCATACCCAAGATATAGTTTTTACTCATAAATCAGGAGCAATGAGAGATTAAAAATAATACACCATACGTGTCAGCATCTTATTCCCCCTACTTTCCTTTTTAAGTTGAGGACTTTCACCTTTTTACTTGTCATTTCCTAATTGCTAATATCACTACTTTTAAGTGTTGGGGCCATTAGTAAGTAAAATAAAGAGTTACTTGAAAATAAGCACTGCAATATGGTGACTGATGACCTGAGAATAACTAAGATGGGTACTCTAAATGACTAAAAGGTGGATATAACATGGATATCCTGGAAAAAAATGATGACCCAAGTCCCAGATTAGATTCCATCACAGTACACAGAATCACATACAATTTACAGCTTACGAATTGCTTATTTCTGGAATTTTTCCATTTCATGTATTTGGACTTCAGCTGACCAAAGGCAATTAAAATTGCAAAAAGCAAAACTGTAGATAAGAAAAGTCTACTGTATGGAATTAGTGAAACTTCAAAATGAATGAAATTTTAGAAATTACTAATCCTGTTTGCAGGACAGAGAGGGTAAAAGGATGTGCCAATAGTCTAAAATCACCACATATTCTGAATTCCCAATCCTTTTCTAAGTTCATTACCTTTATTAATAGTGTAAAGATTCATCCAATTATCCAAGATAGAAACATTTTCTGTATTGTACATGCTACTAATTACCATTTCCAATGGCTTAGTCCTTTCAGAATCAAGTTCAGACTTCTTTAAACAAAGTTTTTAGCAGTTTTGCATCAAACCACTGTTTTTCTCATTTTCTGCTATCTTATCCTATGTAACCCAGACAGCCTCTCCTAAAACAAATACTTCCATATTTTGTTTTAGCACAGCCAGTGACTGAATTCAGGGCCCTGCACATATTAGGCAAGTGCTCTGCCAACTAACTGATCAATACCCCCAGCCCATTTACACTTTTCTCACTATCTGGAATGCCCCTCTTTCTAGTCATTATATTCCCGTGTCAAGATCTTAACCATCTTTCAACGGCCAACTCAAATGTTTTCTCCATGACAAAATGTTAAAAGCAATGATTACAGTTCATTACAATAAAGCTGGAAATAATTCAAACTATCAAGGCTCCAAAACTTTATTAACTACTGAATTAGATTCAACTACCAAAATTGACAACTCCAATTTCTCTACACGATATTCTATCAAGTTTTGTGGTAATCATCATCATCGCCATCATTATTTTAATTATTTGGTGTGTCACAGTTTCTAGTGAGTATCATGTATAAAAAAAATCCGAAAACATGAATTGGCAGGTACTGTCAACACCTGACAAAATGAGAAGAAATAAATGTGTAGATAAATGAAAGAGTTCAGCAAAGAGCTTGCAAATATATCTTTTATGTTTGATTACTTAAAAAACAAAACTCCCCCATTCTGAGAACGGAATACTTGACAAGTATATTTTCCTAAAAATCATACATTTTCTCAATTATAACACAGGTAGAATTTTGGAATTGGAGGGAAAGCAGAAGCCAAAAGTAAAAACTCTCAGATGTTTCTCACACTGTGAGTAGAGATTACACTGCCAATATGGCTGGGAAAAGTACTTCCCTTGCTATTGCACAGCAGTTTTGTCTTCTCTGGCTTTCCACAGATTTGTCACCAGAGTCTGATGCCAGGTTTAAAGTGGGCAAGAGATGCACAATCAAAATCTAGCAGGAGGAATCTCATTTCTCATATGTGATAGCCTCTTATTTTCTAAAAAGTAAGCCCCCCTCCTTAAACAGCTTTTAATAATATTTTGTTAATATAAAAGATCTAATATTGAGGAAAATTTATGATGAAAATACAATCTTTTAAGAGAAGTATCTGATGAGATCCTACAAGATCAGTAATTCTTGGGCATCCAGAAGTTTAGCCCTTTTCTTTTTAGGAGTAGTATATATTTGGTAATACACATATTTTTTAAAAAGGACATGAAGGGGTCGGGGATTTAGCTCAGTGGTTCTGGCGCCTGCCTCGCAAGCGCAAGGTCCCAAGTTCAATCCCTGGTACCAAAAAATAATAAATAAAAAAAATAAAAATAAAAAGGACATAACGTATACAATATTAATACTAACAGAAAGAAGTACCAAGAGACAAATGATAGAAGAAATTACTTTTATTTGACTTTGGTATAAACTCATCCTGTGATATCACAGGATAAACAGAAGATAAGTAGAGATGAGATTTTCGTAAGGTAAGAATTTCATGTGATCAACACATCTAGTGCCACGAGTTTTAAGAATCTGGGATCTAAAAACATTTTTAAAAAAGGCAGCGCCTGTGATACAACATTTTAAAACTAATTATAGACTATAACGTGTATATAAGGAAGCAGTGTTTGTGCTGGAACAGATAGTTTGACTATGTAACTGACCTTCCTGGGTGAGGGGTGTTTTGTTTTTATTGGAAGAATGCAGTAGGGATTCAGTCTCCTCATTCTGCTACCACACTGCTCTGTGACTTTGCACATGTGACCTGAGATTCCTGTCCACACAAAGAGAAGAGATAAAATGATCTTTAATATCTGCTCCCTTATTTTGCACCTTGGGTGAGGATAATAAAGAGGAAACCAAATGAACAAGGTGGGATCTCTGGAGGGGTGGTAGTGGTGCACAGCGATCTACAGCCCCATGACACACAAAGACTACTCTGTCATTTGCTGACATTTCAACATGTTACTACGTATAACATTCCCCCTGGATTTGAGTCATGAGTGTAGGCTGATGACAAATGATTGATACTAGAAAAAGAAACAAAGAAACAAACACCTGTTTCTTCATGATAAAAGTTGATCTGAGGATAACAAATAGCCACAAATACTAGCTAGGCTTGATCAATGAAGAGTTGGAATAGAAGCATTTTAGAACAGGACACGCTAAATCTTCATTATTCTGGGACTCAAAGGTGATGAAATAATCCTCGATGTTTCTTTAATCTACTGAGAAGAAAAGTGAAGAAACCAAAAACTACTAGAAAAATCAGAAGTCACTTAAAAAGGAACACAGTGTACAGAATTTTACTGCAATATAATCAATGCACTTGCTTTGCTGCAAAGAATTACATGTCAGCGAAAGCAATAAGTATTTAAATGTTGGCTTACAATACATCATCTGATTTACTGTCTTAAACTTAATCACATAAGAATTAAGATTCAGGGCTAGATTTAGTCCATGTTTAGTGAACAGAAACTCAATTTGGCTTTTCCAATGCCCCTTGGCATTGTCCATTATTTTCTTTAGTATTTTGATTAGAAATAAAAATACTAAAATGCACAAAAATGTACCAAAATATGCCTGATGCTATAATCTTGTAAAGGTAGGCTTAGATAGAGGTAAAAAATATTACCTCCTTACATTTGTGGAACAGTTCACGAAGACTTCTTTCCATGATATCCCTCTAAGGGCCAGGGATTTAGCTCAGTGGTTTCGCCACCTGCTGCGCAAGCGCAAGGACCAGAGTTCGATCCCCAGTACCAAAAAAAAAAAAAAAGAAAGAAAGAAAGAAACACCATGATGATAAACCTCTAAAGTATGTATTAACACAAAGATGAAGGAGCTAAGTTGAGGAAGAAGGTTAGGTAACTTGGCCAAGATCACGAGACCTAAGTGGATAGAATAGGATGAGTATCACTGCTAGATAGAAGCTATTAAATTACTGTGGATGTCTCAAGAAAACTGACAAAAATCAAATCTTTTATTTTTAAAAAGAGAAGATTTTGGTAAAACAGGAAAGGGCCAAACTTATGTCCAAAAGCCCTTTATACCACTTTACCTTATCTTGGCCTCCACTACAATGATGTTATGGTGGGCGAGGTCCCATGTGTCAGATAAGATTAAATCAGTTTTTAAAAGCTTATGTTTTAGTAGTGCATATCTGTAATCCCAGCTACTCCAGAGGCTGTGGCAAGAGGACCAAAAGATCAAAGCCAGCTTAGGCAATTTAGTAAGAAAGACCTGTCTCAAAACAAAACAGACTGGGGATTTAGCTGGTCCAACTGCCAGTATCGGAGGAGGGAAAAAAGTTTTATGTTTTAAATATTAACTTCTTTTTATAGTCTTTTGGAGAAATTTCTAATAATATGAAAATCAGCATTTCTTCATCTGTCTTGTAAAATCATGTCTCTTTTCTCCTCAGATGATGAAGTTCTTCATGGTCAAAGGTTACTTCATTTTTTTTTTTTCAAGCTCCATATAAATTAGCACAGCATAAACATGGCAGGTAGGATACAAATAAATTGTTTTCCTGCTAGATATACTATATACATAACATGTACTTGTGCATCAATGTTCATAGCAGCACTATTCACAGCAGCCAAAAGATGGAAACAACTCAAGTACTGGTCAACAGACAGGTGTTTTAAATGTTTTGTACAATGGAATTGTTCAGTCATAAAAAAGGAACTAAATTGTGATATATGAAAACATGGACAAACTTTGAAAACATAATACTACAGGAAATAAGCCAGGTACAAAAAGGGCAAATATTTTGATTCCACTTCTGAGGTACCCAGAATAGACAAATTCATAGAGATGGAAAGTAAAATAAACAGGATGGGGAAGAGACAAAGAATTACTCTTTAGTGGGTTAGTTCAGAGACTGGGAATAATGAAAAAGTTCTATAGATAGATAACGATGATAAAAAAAAATTCACCATAAAATGCCAAGAGGAGGAGGAGGGGAAGGGAGGAAGAAAGAAAGAAAAAAAGAAAAGAGGGAGGGAAGGAAAAAAATCAGGTCTCCAATCTACTCCCTTTTAATTAATTAATTTATTTATTTGGAGGGGGTACCGGGGATCGAACTCAGGACCTCGTGCTTGCAAGGCTGGCGGCAGAACTACTGAGCTAAATCCCTGGCCCTCTACTCACTTTTTATTTTATTTTATTTTTGGGGGGGTACTGGGGATCGAACTCAGGTCCTTGTGCTTGCGCAGCAGGTGCTGAAACCACTGAGCTAAATCCCCGGCCCCTATTCACTTTTTAATCAAGGCACACTTCATTAAATTCCATGCCATCATGTATTACATAGTTAAGTTAAAAAATATTTTTGGGGGCTGGGGATTTAGCTCAGTGGTTCCACCGCCTGCCTCGCAAGCACAAGGTCCCAAGTTCGATCCCCAGTACCAAAAAATATATATATTTTTGGGGGCCGGGGATTTAGCTCAGTGGTTCTGCCACCTGCCTCGCAAGCATAAAGTCCTGAGTTCGATCGCCGGTACCAAAAAAAAAAAAAAAAATCACTACTTTTTGTTCCTATCACCACAAAAACAAAACCAAAAAACAATATGTTTTTAATGAAGTGTATGTTGAAGAAAATTCACTATACTTGCTTTTGTACACCTTGATCTGAACAATGGCATCCCAAGTAAGGCCTAAATTATCAAAGCCAGCCTCTTAGCAATTCTAGGATCAAATAGTCTTTGCATACTTTTCACTACCCATGCTATTCACCTTAGCTCAAGTTAGTATCTATTCTGGGAAGCCAAGCGATGGCCAACCCACTGCTGAATGATGACACTTGCTAATTCAACCCTTACCTGTTGCTATGCTTGGACTTTTCCCGGTCCTTCTCCTTGTCCTTCTTGTGCTCTTTATGGCGGTGTTCTCGATCTTTGTGTTTATCTTTGTGTTTATGAGAATCTGCAACCATAAGCAATAAATCAGTTAAGAAAAATCATAAGCTATCTTCTGCCCACCTATTTTCACAAGCTGGTCAACAGCCACAGGGTTAAAATGGCACAGTGGCCATAAAAGCACGTTCCTCTAGAAATAAAAATTTTACAAAGCCTGGACAAGGCCTTCTATTACCCTGCCTCTAAAACCAAGACCTATGTTACTATTACTAACATATGGTGGGATGTGGGAAGGAAAGCTAATGCCACTATAAAAGGAAACAAATTTGGCATTCTTCCTAAATTCATACTATTAACTCTAACTGGTAAGTGATACAGAAGGACTAATCTTGAGCACTGATTCCAAAGATTAGATGGTTATCTATATAACTTCTGGAAAGTCCAAGCCTCAAGAAATATTTTTAAATGAACTTTAATGAGGTTTAACTTCTACACACTAAATTATATTTCAAAGGCATTACAACAAGTCTGAAATACACAGGTATAATCTCCACCACAAAAAAGATTTAGAAGTGGGTAACCCCAGAAAGTTGTCCTTGTATCCCTTGCCAGTCAATCTGTATCTTCTGCCCTTTAGCTCAAAGCAAGCATTGATGTGACAACGCTATGGGTTAGATTTGTAGTTTCATAAAAACAAAATCATATACAATTTACTTTTTTGTGTCTAACTTCTTTCATGCAGCATGGCTTTTTTTGTTTTGTTCTTTGAGATAGGGTCTCACCATGTAGTCCAGGCTGGCCTCATACTTGAGACAATCCCCCTGCCTCAGCTTCCCAAGTGCTGGAATGAAAGGTGTGCACCAACACATCCAGTTCATGCAGCATGTTTCTGACATTCACCCATGATCCAAGTCATGGGATCTAACTAGTTTGTCCTTTTTTGGGGTGTGTGTGTGTGTGTGTGTGTGTGTGTGTGTGTGTCTCTAAGGATTAAACCCAGGGCTTCTCAAAAGCTAGGCAATCACCCTAACATGGAGCTACTTCCCCACTTTGAGTTTATTGCTGAGTGGTATTCCACTAAATGGACATACTATAATTTATCCATTCACCTCTTGGTAGATATTTGTTTCCAGACATTGGCTATTATGAATAAATCTCCTATGAGCAATCATGTCAGTCTTTCTAAAGACAGTTTCACTTTTCTTGGTATACATTTAGGGGCACATTTACAGGGTCATATAAAAAGAGTAAGTTTAACTTAGTAAGAAACTGCCAGAATGGATTCCAATGTGGTAGTACCACTAAAAATTCACCAGAGTTCTAATTGCTGCAAATTCTCACCAGTACAGTTTTGGCTATCCTAGTGGATTTGTAGGTTAGCTTACTATAGTCTTAATTCTTGATTCTGATGATTATGTTTAATAATGATCATCATCTTTTCATGTGCTTACTGAGACTCAAAACTTTCTGTAGTCAAGAACCTGTTCAAATCTTTTTCCCATCAAATTTTTTTGTTTTTCATTACTGAACTGTAAGAGTTCTTTGTACATTCTCAATTGTGAATTTTTGTTAGCTAAACCGTATGTGTTGTGAGTATTTTCTACCAGTTACTGGCTTGCCTTTTTAAAATTTCATAATGGTGTCTTTCAAAAAGGAGTTTTTAGCTTTTAGTACAATTCACTTCATCTTTCCTTTTATGGTGTGTTCTCTGCCCAAAGAAAGTTTTGCCTACCCAAAGTCACGTAGATTTCTTATTTTTTGTAATTTTACAGAAGTTAAGGGCTAGGGTTCATTTTTTTATAGAGAGAGATGTCCAGTTGTTCTGGTACCAATGAAGAAAGGAATCCTTGGTTTCTTTATTGGAAATCAAGTGACCATATATTCATATCTATTTCTGGACCCTGTATTCTACTATTACACAAACATACACTGTAGGTTCACAGTATTTGAAATAAGTAATGCAGGAACTTTACCTTTTTTAAAAAATTTGCTTTTAGTCACTTTATATCCCCTGCATTTCCAAATAAATTTTTAATACAGCTTGTCGATGTCTTTTTTTTTTTTTTTGGTACCGGGGATCAAACTCGGGTCCTCGCGCTTGTGAGGCAGGCGACGGAACCACTGGGCTAAATCCCCGGCCCTGTCGATGTCTTTTAAAAAGAAAAGCCAACTAGGAATTTGTGTTTATAGGACAATTTGGAGAAACACAACATCAAAAATATTTTGTGTGTTTTGATCCATGAACGTGGTGTGGTATATAGCTCTACACTTCTTTAGGTGACTTTCCAACATTAATATGTATTAAAATAATCCCCAAGGCTTGTTCACTAGAATCAGGTGACCCTGATTGACAAACAGGATAAAATGAAAATGCTAGCATGCAATGTGCAACATAGGTTGTGAAAGGCATGAAATTTTCCTTCTAGCTCTCTCCTTGCTCTGAGGAAGTCAGCTGCCACATTCAAGAGCTCTGGAAAGACTCATATAGTGAGGAACTGAAGGTTTCTGCCTTCATGAATAAACCATTTTGGAAGTGGATTCTCGAGCCTCAATTAAACCCTCAGTTAACTGGAGCTCTGGCTCACAGGCTGGTGTAAATCTTTTTTTTTTTCTTTTTTCCTGGTCTTGGGGATTGAACCCAGGGCCTTTGCACTAAGCTATATTCCCAGCCCTTTTGTTTTAATTTTTATTTCAACATAGGGTCTTGTCAAATCTTAAGTTGCCCAGGCTTGGGAAGAACTTGTGATCCTATTGCTTCAACCTCCCAAAGTGCTGGGATTACCGGTGTGCACCACCACATCTGGCTGATGGCAATCTTATGAAAAATCCCAGGCCAAAATCAGGTAGCTAAACTGCTTCTGGATTCCTGATTCATAGGAATTATATGAGAAAGTTAGTGTCTGTTGTTTTAAGCTACTAAATATTGAGCTAACATGCTTCATAGTAATACATTATTAATATGTAAGCACTATGTATATTCAGGGCCACTCCTGACTTACAGCAAAAGAAGCCATATTTAGCATAATCCATAGAACATTTACTCTATGCCAGACCCTGGAGAAAGAGAAATTCCCATCCCACAGAGATAGGAAAAATAAAACATGGCATCAGAAGTAGGACTTGAGTTCAATCTTCCTTGCAATATACAGACCCTTGAATATCGAAGATTTAAAAGACTACAATCTTAAAATGGTGAATCAATTGGGCCGGGGATTTAGCTCAGTGGCACCGAGCCTGCCTCGCAAGTGCAAAGGCCTGAGTTCAATTCCCAGTACCAAAAAAAAAAGGTGAATCAATCAACAAGGCTGATGACCTCTGCTTACTTAACAGTAATGTAGCCCACTACATCTTCCTCAAGCTATAATAATGACAATATATGTATGTAACAGCACTACAACCTGAAATAAAGCATGTGTCATTTTATTTTGTAGACCAAATTGAATAAAGCAGCTTCAAAACATCAAGATCTGCTATTATAGTAACTTGAGTATGGCAGAGACATAATATTAAAAAAGAACACTACCAAAACACCTATATAATTCGATACATTCATAAACATAGGAAAAGACATCAAAATGTCTTGAAAACAGACATCAAAACAGTGAAAAAAGTAACTTTGAGTGATACATTCATGAATTTTTGCCCATGTATTTCATCTTGTCTTCCCCACAATTAATTACTTTTAACAGAAAAAAAAAGTAATTTCAAATAGATTTCAGATAGCCAGACTGTCAGTATCTATTCAAAATGTAAAAAACTTTGTGCTCGCTTTGGCAGCACATATACAAAATGTAAAAAACTTCAAAATTGATTTTGTAAATTAAAAATTTTTTAGAAAGAAAAGGTCTAAAGGAATAGGGGTAATGGGAGCGATAGGGGAAAGGAATGAAAGGAAAAGAAAAAATATGAGAAAAGGAAAAAAATGGAAAACAAATTATTTGTAAATAGGGAAAGGTGGAAGGGGTGAAGGGAGGGCCGGGGAATGGGGAAAAAATAAGAACCAAGATACCTCATGTAAAGGTACAAGATCCCAATGATGAATGTAACTATACTGTATACCTAAAAATGTACCAATAAATAAACTTAATAAAAAAATAAATTAAAAAAATTTTTTTGCACGACTGGTGATTGAACCCAGAGTCTTCACATTCAGTTACATCCCCAGCCCTTTTATTGAGACGCTCTTGCCAAGTACCCTAGGCTGGGCTCAAACTTGTGATCCTCCTGCCTCAGCTTCCCAGAGGGCTGAGACTACAAGCATACACCAACAAGCACAGCTCAAAATAATTTTAAAGCCAACTGTCCAACTCTTTTAAAGCAACTGCTATCTAAAAATGCAAAAACAAAATGTCTAGTGGGGAACATGGGGCTATAGATGAATAATTCCACTAATACAAGTCAGATGTACATAAAAGAGCTGAGCTGTACCTCACATGTCTTTAATTTAAAAAGAAGTTATTACTTGTCTACCGTATGCTCCAACCGTGCTATGTGTACTGTGACAAGGTATCAAAAAGTATAGTAAGAGGCTTTAGTTGTGCTGTTGTGGCTGCCTTGATGTCTTAAATCAATTCAGTTTTACCTCTCATGGTCATTTTGACCTTGGGGAAGAGCCAGAAGTTGCATGGTGCCAGATCTAATGAGCAAGGTCACGCCACAAGGTTATTTGCCGGATCTCTGACCACATCTCATAAAGACATGAAAAAGGACTTCCACAGCTGCTTCGAAAAGTGGATAGAACAATGGGATGTGTCTGAAGCAAGGGAGAATATTCTGGGGGGATTAATGGCAATATGTCTTTTACTAGAATTGTTTTTAAAATTTAAGCATTCACCACATATCTTAATCACCCCTTGCATATGGCAACTTGTAGCTGTGTTCAACCTGTGGCGCACTTTCTCCCCCTCCTTTTTTTGGGTGATGGGATGTACAGTCTTGGGCTGCATATGAAATATACAACATAGTTAATGTATGTAAGTAAAATTTCCTTGGGGAAGCAGATTTGGGTTAGTACAAAAGTAGAACTCCCCACAAACAGAATGGGGTACCTCCTAAATGTGAAAAGAAACTAAACCAACTGACTGAACTATGAAGAGGACCTGCACATTGATAGGTAAATTGATAGGTTAAGTAACCTCCAAAGATGAATTCTAAAACACTCCTGAGTAAATGGTGACTGGAATTTGTTTTCAAATATCTGGGTAAAAGAGGAATTGAAAGATATGGGAATAAATAAAACAAGATTGACAAAAAGTTAGTAGCTCTTAAAACTGGATGATAGATACAAGGGAGTTCACTATACTACTATTTATGTGTTTGTGTGTATTCTTGAAACTTTCCACAATAAACAATCTCTAAGTTTCTTCACTTCTAATACTTTATTTTTAAGTATTATATAAGGGTAACAGCAAGAAGGCTATCTAGCTCTCAGAGAGAGGATTTGGAACAGTAAGAGATAAAGTTGAATAACCCAGAGTCAAGGTGTTCTACTCTAACCATAACAGGGAGCCACCTCAAGGAGAAAAGAAACAAAAAAAATTAAGACTAGTTGAAGGGCACTGTGTATAGAAGGACAAAAGTAAAATAGCGAAAAGTTTTTTAAGCAACCCAAAAAACTGTGACTAAAAAGGAAGGGGAAAATGTACATGTGTGCCCAGGAAAATGAAGTAGAACCCAGTCTAGGAAGCCAGTGCTATGCGTAGTGAATGCAGGGGAAGAGTCAAAGAACACTCAGTCTTTTTCCAGTCACTGTGAGAACAAGGGGCCTTGGCAAAAACAGGAAAGTGTGCAGAATAAAGACGAAGAAAAGGAAAAACACCGCAGAAAAGATGCTTCTAATTGAAGTCATACTGTATTTAAGGTAACAGTGGAACATTTGACTGAAGATTCTGGTCACAAGAGGAGCCAATAAATGAAAAAGTAAAGCAAATTAGGGCACACTGATACATATCGCTCATGGTGAAAATATTTATAGAGAACGTACTAGTAGCCTTGAAGAGAAAAATAAGTGCATATCTTTTTCCTTTAATTGGAATTTATCTAAGAATTGATACTGTTAACATGTTTTGAAGAAAGGATGCTATCACTTCAAGCATCTGTTAAGTGCAAAATGAACTGTGTTGAATTCAACCAAGAGATGAGAAACGAAAGATACAAAACACTGTATATAGGACCGAGGATTTAGCTCAGTGGTTCCGGCACCTGCCTCACAAGCACAAGGTCCCAAGTTTGATCCCCAGTACCAAAACAAAACAAAAAAACCAAAACACTGTATATTAAATCAGAAAACTTCATTCACTGTGAATTCAGGTCACCTCATAATTCTTGATAACAACTGTCTTCAACTCCCAGCATTTAAAAACTGCAGATGAAGACACAGAAGAAGGAAGATTTTAAGGCTGCCTTGAAAACCCAGAATGCTTAACAATAACCAACTCCTTTCACTAAGGCTTAACTGGAGTTACTCCTTAAGGACAGAGGAGTACATGAATAAAGTGGATAGAAATCAATCTTTTTGGAAAACAAAAAATAGAAATCAACATATTTTTAGAAAGCTTTCAAGTAAAGAAACTTCCAAATAACAAAAGGAAAATATCTTTTCCACTGTAGGAATAGTTGCTGCCTAGCATTACACAAGGACTTGATGGTTAATGTGCAAAAAGAAAAAGAATCCTTTTACTACTCTACTGGATTCAGGATTATATTTTGAGGACCAATTCATTTTAAAATCATCAAATATATTCTTTGAACCCAGTGCACCCTGCTATAGACACATCAGACAAGGACTCTGCCCTCAAGAAGTTTAAAATACAATAAAGTAATCAAGACAGGAAACTAATCAGCCACTGCCCAAAGCACCCAAGAGAAAGGAACACTAATACAGGCGCCAGCATCATGCTAGGGTACTTAAAATGTCTCACTTAACTGTTTTGTGTTGTGTTGTATGTGTGTGTTTGTTTTGTTTTTTTGGTACTGGGGATCAAACTCAGGACCTACCTTGTGCTTTCGAGGCAGGTGAGGGCACCACTGAGCTAAAACCCCAGCCCTGTTTTGTTTTTTCTTGTTTCTTGAGACAAACTCTTGTTCTGTAATTCAAGCTGTCCTTGAACTCACTATGTAGCCCAGGTTGGCTTCAAACTCACAGCAACCCTCCTGCTTCAGCCTCCAGAGTGCTGGGATTACAGGTGTGTGGCACCAGGCCTGGCTTTAATGTCTCACTTAATTTTCTAACCACACTTGTGAAAGTGGAATACCATCATTTCATCAAAGATAATAACTATCCTTTACTAAATGTGTATTGTGCATAAGGCAGCAATGTGCTACATGTATCACCTCTAACTCTTCTAACTCTAGGTGGTATGTATTTTTTCTAATCTAAGAGAAACACTTTACCTCACTTAACATCTTTGAAATACGGTACACCTGGTTGTCCTAACACCTATAGAGGGTAAATTTGGCTATATCTAACAAAACTGATTCACATGCTCTCTCCCTTTTAACCCAGCAATCCTACATCAGGGAATTTAGCCTGAAGATACACCTCCAGGGTGTACATAAAGGAATGAGTGGATGATGACCAAGTTAAGAGGAAGTATTTGAGAAAATTAAGTAACAGCCGGATTTAGCTCAGTGGTGCCGCCTGCCTAGCAAGCGCAAGGACCCAAGTTCAATCCCTGGTACAAAAAAAAAAAAAAAAGAAAGAAAGAAAATTAAGTAACAGGGAAAAAGAAGTCAGAAGTCAGTATCCCAGATTACGAGAATAGCAAATTGACTTAGGAAAAATGTTTTAGGAAGGAGAATATTGAAAAGAATTCTAACAGAATTTCTCTATTCTCAACTTTCAGAAATTGTACTGATGTTTTAAATAAGCATTACTTTTACAAAAGCAATGAAATTTATGCTTATCTATATATACATGATGGCTGAGGAAGTTAAGTCAGTAGGGACGAATCTTTTTTTAAATTTCAGATTTGCTAAAATTGATTAAAATTCCTATCCTCAAAATCCCAAATGACTTACATTGAAGTAACATGGTCTCTACTGCATCACAATGCTTCTACATTTAGAAACTGCAAATTTCTTGTAAAGTTAATAGACATCTCTCCAAAGGTCTACACATGAAACATGTGGGTTTATCATTAGGATTACTTAATTTATGGGCATTTGGAGGAAAAAAAGTCCAAGAGAAAAATGCTGAATCTAAGTTATAACTGCCTTCCCTTTGCTTCTAAAGTGTGAAACAGCCTGGTTACACACAAACATACACACAAAGATGAAATAAATACACTGGATGAAAGAGGGGGAATATGGAGTCAACATCAGCTTCTTGGAGGAGGCAGTTTGAGCTAAGCCTTACTAAAAGATAAGAGGGAGTCTGAAAGGCAGAGGAAGGCAAAAGCATTGCTGGCCCATGAAAATACTACATATTATAGAAAAAATTAGTAACAAGGGCTATTATTATCATTGCTGAAAAATTCATTTTCCCTTGATTGAGCAAAATCAAGTAAGATATACTTTCTGCCAGCTAGGAAATGGTAGAATTGATTCTTCTCAGGAGCATGACAAAAAGTAAAATCCAATGCAGGAGGCACTGGGTTTGACCTCAAATACCACAATAATAGATAAATGAAATAAAATTCAAGATTTGTTTAATTTTTCTAAGGTCATGTGCCCCAAAAGCAGTTTCTTAAAAAATAAGTTACAGATGTACTCCTGCTTCTTGCAGCTTTAGAGGAAGAATCCTCTACCTAGGTA
The DNA here is from genome assembly GCF_053883595.1 of Heterocephalus glaber. Taxonomy (NCBI): domain Eukaryota; kingdom Metazoa; phylum Chordata; class Mammalia; order Rodentia; family Bathyergidae; genus Heterocephalus; species Heterocephalus glaber. The sequence continues at coordinate 31,733,975 of NW_028258330.1, read as the reverse complement.
GGAGGGAAGACAGAAGGGAAACAAAATATCTAGGAATAAGAAACTTCATTAAATAAGTCCAGCAAAATTTGATCCAACTGTTTAAAAATCCCTCAAAGCTGGCCAAATCTAAGGATGCAGATGAAGGTGTAGGTTTGGAAACCAGGTATTAGGTCAGCCTCAAGTGGCCAAATTAGTGTTAAATCAGCCAAAAGATGAAGAGTTCATTTCCCACGGGAAACTAGACATGCACATACACAAATTACATGAAAAAGAAAGTCAAGTCCCTAAAACACTTTGTTAAACATGTTAAAGAATGATGAGATAGAGTCCAGTGCAAGCTGAGACAGAAGGACCACCTGAGCTCAAGAATTCAAGACCAGCCTCAGCAGTACCAATTTGGACCACTGCCAGCCAAACACTAACAGAGTAGCACATGATGGAAGAGATCTCTGCAAAAAGCTAGAGGAAGCAGACTGGCTCAACAGTGAAAAAGATCTGATACAAATCCTTATTCTGTTACTTAAGAGTGTGACACTGGGTAAAAGACATTTAACTACTACATCTATAAGAAGGCAGCATAGATCAAGTACTGAGAGCTTCAAATTTGGGCTTATCATCTACTTGATATCTGTGACCTTGACAAATAAACTCATCTTACAGATGAATGGGCTAGGGCTGAGAAAATTTAAGTAATCTTAATGTTTTTATTCTGAAAATTAATTTTGGGGTAGTTTTAATTCCTGGCTAATTTCCAAGAAATTACAAATATATTGATAACCGTCAACGAGATAGTCATTATTTAATCCTTATGATTTGCTTACAAAGGACTGAATTGAGCTTACCTAATCATTTCACTCTGTCTGTCTATTTTTGGTTTTTTTGAGACAGGGTCTTGCTATGTAGTTCAGGCTGGCCTTGAACTCCCTACGTAGCCCGGGCTGGCCTTGAACTCACGATGAGCCCCCTGTCTCAGCCTCCTGAATGCTGGAATTACAGGCGTACACCACCACAACCAGCTTCATTTCACACAATTTAGAGTTGAGGTTCTCCATGTGCATTTATTGACCAGGTAACAATGGACAAAAGACTTCAATTTTCTTTTATGTACTCAGATCCAGGAAAGGAAAGCACTTATGAAGAAAGACAAAACTCTGGCCTACTCTAACAACTCTATACTCAGAAGCCTAAAGAACTTACGTGTTTTAAGGCATGTACTGATAATATCAGCTGATATCCCCCATATGCACATATTAATGCACATATGAATTAATTTAGTTGCAGTTAGCAGGTGACTAATAGTGTTGCCAATCCTTTTCCACCTAGGGTCCCTAGTCAATGCTCAATCCAAGCACAAATATTTACACTTTAAGCTTAAAGAAAAAGGTAGACTGGGTTGTGTGACTCAGTGCTACAGCAGTTGCTTAGCACACCTTAGGTAGATCCTTAGCATGAAAGAGACAGAGAGACCTACCTATACTGGGGGAAGGGGGGGGCGCAAAACATGCTAGAGAATCATGTCAGAGTAGTGATCATTTTAACAACTATTTCATGATCTTAAAGCTTTTAGGGTGATCAGATCTTTGATAGGTTATTAAAACAACTGCATTAACAAACTTCTTCAAATACAGCAATCAAGTCAAGTATGTAACTGATAGAGGTGGCAAGTAAAGTTACACAAATGCTGCATAAAAATACACAACTAGTTCATTAAAAGAGTGGATATTAGAGCAATTTTAGTAAACACACTGGATGAAGAAATTTAAGTTTCTGGGTGTTTTTTGTTGTTGTTTTTTGTTTTTTTGAGACATGGTTTCACTACATAACCCAGGCTATCCTCGAACTCATGGCAATCCTCCTGCCTCAGCCTCCCAAGTGCTGGGATTACAGGCATGCACAACCACGCCTGCCTAAGTTTCTGTTTTATTGAGACAGGGTCTCACTAAATCCCTAAATTAACCAAGCTGGGCTCAAATCTGCATTTCTCCTGTTCCAGCCTCCCAGATGCTAAGATTATGGGTTATGCAGTTCTGTGCCCAGCTTAAAAATTAAATATTTAACGAAAGCATTTATCACTTCATTATAAAAAATCTTTTGGGCCGGGGATCTAGCTCAGTGGTTCCGGCACCTGCCTCACAAGCGCAAGGTCCCGAGTTCGATCCCCAGTACCAAAAAAAAAAAATCTTTTGGGACAAACACTTGGATCTTCTCTTTCCTCCCTATCTTTAAATCCAAGTATACCACATACCCAAAGCACTAGTGTGAGTTTAAATAAAACCAACACTTCTGCTTAACACTAACAGTTTTGTTTTTTCAGCACTGGGAATTGAACTCATGGCCTCTGCAATGAGCTGACTTCTCTAGCCCTTTCTATTCTGAAACAGGGTCTTGCTAAGTTGCCCGGGTTGAGCTTAAACTTACATATCTTCTTGCCTCAGCATCCCAGATTACACCACCACACTGGCTCCCAGTATGTTGTAATACTTTAAAAGAAGACTGTTTTTGTCTAGCACAGATAACAAGCTGGTCTCCAGTGATAAAGACTGGCATCCGGCAGTGTGGTCTGTGTCAGGGGTATGCAAATCTTCCTAGGAACTTAAGCCTAAATAAACTAAAAGCAGTTGGGAAGCCTGAAAGCTTGTTGTCATTAAAAGGGATGAAGAATGAAAATTTTTTACCATTCCCTCTCCTGGAACACAACTGTTTAAATTCACACTTTACAAATATTAGTCCAGTTTCAAACCAGAAAATCCAGTCTGTGATCCATCTTAATGGTGGCTGATTTCAACTGAGCCCAAAAGAAGAGTACTTATTATTTTGCAGCAACTCTCAATGAGAACATTTCCAACATTCCAAGGTATAGTTAACAATCTTTCAAGATAAGGAAGACATAGGCAATTCCTGTTGAAAAGCTCAAAGAGCTCTGGAACTCAAAAGGAAAGAAAAACATTGGAACGATTCAGCTCTAAAGAAAACCTTTAACTAAAAAATGGAAGATACTAGTAACATTTCCAATTTTTAAAGTTCAAATTACCATTTGTTCTTCTCAAATGTGCCCTGCATTATAAACAAGACCTTTTGTCACAGAGAACCTTGTTCATTATTAAAACTAATAGGGTTCCTTCTTAGGGACCTGTACTGGACTCTCAAGCAAACAAAAGACATCTTCAGCTGGAAAGGTGGCAGACAAGTATAAATCTCCCCTTAGAAAAGTTGGGTTTCACAATATCTGCTTGTTGAAACTTTTAAGTGGCAATTCTATGTCAGACACTGTTCCAGGTATGGGAATACAGTTAGAAATAACTGTCCCTGCCCACCCCCTTCATAATAAACATACTACCCAACAAAAGCTTTCCCAACAGTAGCAGCTGTTAAATGAGTAACTTTGAAAAAACAAAACAAAAGTCTCCATAAATACCCACTTTCCCTGGACTTGCCCCTACGAAGTTCCAGAACCACACTCTAATGTAGTAGCTGGAAAACTTCCAGAAGTTATAATGCCAAGTCAATTAAGAAAAAAAAAAGAAGCAGCAAGCTTTAAATTATCAATTATTTTGCAAGTGACTGCATCTTTCTCCTCAATATCCAATTCTTGGGAAAATCTCATCAGAAACTTAGGCTCTGAAGCACAACCTAAGATTTTTTTATTTGTTTTGTTTTTTGGTACCGGGGATCAAACTCACAACCTTGTGCTTGGGACACAGATGCAGTGCCACTGAGCTAAATTCCCAGCTCCAGCCTAAGACTTTTTAAACTTGCCACTAAAAGTGCCTACACTTTCGGAAGAAATGCCACAAGATGACTTAAAAACACTTAAGAACCTACTTAGGTTTTAAAACATTACAAGCTGTGTGAGATTAGCGGCCAGATACTAACCAAAGGGCTTTGCCATAGAAAAGGCATCTATGAAGAAAGAGGACTACTGATCTCCCTGGCTTTAGACAGCACTGGGGAGAAAGGGGGGCTGAAAATGGAGAGAGGGTGTTATCTCTTCCAACTCACTTCCACATTTAAATCTGACTTCCTTTAAGCTTTTCCAACAGTTCAATTACTTTAATCTGTCTCTTCACAGGCCTTTCCTGTCTATACACTCTTATTTTACAACCTTTTATCCTATCCAACTTCTGCCATTATGCTCCTTGATTTCAAGTTCATCTTCTCTTCCTCTGGTTCTTATCCAACAGGGACCAATCAATTATATTTAAAAAACAAAAAAGAATTCAGGTTTAAGTCATGGGACCACCCAACTATCTCCCAAAAAGGTATATATGTGTTACCCTTGTTAACTAAAATTTTCCAAGCTGGAGACTGTAGACACAGACCCAGAAGAAACTGTTCACTGCTATATTATGCCAACTAAAAGACAGATTTTAAAAGTCAATTCAAATTTCTAACAGTAAGAAGACAGATTCTTAGAGAAACCCAGTCTTAATGCAATGTCCTGACAGGTCTTGCATAACATATTTGCTGGTTTTGAGCCTTGGTTTTCTAATATGTAAAATGACCTCTATTGACCCCTGACAGTTTCTGTTCTATTCATAAAAATTCTGGAAACTTTATAAACTGTTTTAGTCCAAATAGATGAGGATAAAAAGAAAAACTGCAAATGGCTAAGAACAGCAGTTCTCACTCTGGTGTGTGAGTCCTATAATCTGGATTCATACTGACATATATATATTTTAACATAAGCTCTCCAGGTGGTTATAATCCAGATTGTCCAGAATCATATTTAAGAGGGTGAAGGGGGCTGCCTTATTTCTTGGTCTCTAAGTCCTCTAACCAATAATTAAAACCAAATCCCACCCACCCTCAAAAGTGGATATGCTATTGAGTTTATTTTGTTTCTACTTGGATAGACTGTTTTTTTCCTTTAAAAGGCAGGCGTAAGGTGCTGAATCATACCTGTTGTTTTTTTTTTTTGGTACTGGGGATCGAACTCTGGTCCTTGCGCTTGTGCAGCAGGTGGCAAAACCACTGAGCTAAATCCCTGGCCCTGTTTTTTTTTTTAAAAAAAACAGCTGATACTATTGATTCTTTATACTTAAGGAAAAAAGGGTTTATTTTCACCTCCTAGCCTTCCAACTCTTACTTCAGAGGAAGAAGGTAGTTATCTAAGGGGTGAGAAGCTACCTTAACTTAGAGAGTAGGGCAGTCAAACTCTCTAAATTTTGTTTGGACAGTGGGTAGAGTTAAGCTTAGAGAAAGTCAGGTAACTGAGTCTTGCTAGTGAGATTGTTCAGAAAATGCAATACCTAGAAAAATGATGGATTAAAACTTGAAGCTACAAACTCTGACACTTGGCCTATACCGTCTTTTGAAAAATAGAGGCAGGCTATAAATTAACACAACAGGAGTCCTGTGAGCTTCATGTGATACACACAAGCACACTCAAGTCAGGTCAGCAAACCTTTCCATAAATGGCCAGGTAGTAAATAGTTAAGGACTTGCAGTCCATTCAATTTGCATTGCAAATACTCAAATCTGCCATTGTAGCACAAAAGAAGCCACCCACATACTAGATGTACATAAATAAGCATGACAACATTCCAATAAAACTATAAATACTAAATTTTGAATTTCATATAACTTTCCTGTGTCACTGAAATAATCTGTCTCTTTCAACTATTAAAAAAAGTAAAAAACATTCATAATTCAAAAGCCATAAAAAGCAGGCATAGTCTGCAGAGCACTGTTATTAACTGTATCTGCACACTACCCCCAATGCCTCTGATAGCAAAGTGTCTTTCTCAAGGTTAGTGTATAACCCGTAGCACTTTACCTACAACTGTGCAACTCCTAAGTTTTCTTCTGAAAGATAACCACGCTAAGCCAATTCCCATCTTTTCCAGTATGCTGTGTAGTTCTTCAAGGTCAGCCAGAAGCTTGATGGATAATGGGGACAGCTCAAAAGCAGGTTGCTTCTACACAGAGGCCCTGAAGAATCAGCATCAGCGAGCACTTACACAGAGAACATTTCAACCGAAGTCTACTTCAGCAGTAAAGCAAACAAATCCCATTTTTATCAACTCATTATTATCCTCTGATACAAGACTTAAAGGTGAGATGTTTTAATCTCGCCTCCACAAACTTATGTCATGTTTTCATGAGGACATACCTGTATTGAAAAGGTTTCCCCTTTTCCAGGATGTAGAACTTAAAGAAAAAAGGACCTGTCTTAACCTGAAAATGTACCTTCTCAGGACAACTCAATTACAGCAGGCCCATTCCTGTAGGCGTGTCTTCCCTTTGCTTCTACTAAGTGAGCTTTTAATGGCTGGGAAATAACTCCTGTCTGTGCAACACAGGAATCTCCAGCTCTGGCTAAACTCTCTTTATTTCCACTGATCATGGGCCTCAAAACACTCCCCAATTCACATCTTGTCTAGCCATAAAGATGTTCAGTGTGTTTATGCATTACTTCATCTGTCTATTTATTAATTTAACCTTCTCTAACTAGACTATGCACTGACCTTTGCGTAGACTCACAGTGATGGTGAACCTTTTAGAGCTTTCAATGATACAAACAGCTGGCTGCATCACACATGCCATAGGTTTGCCACTACTGGTCTAGAATATTATTACTGACTGTGCTTGAAATGTTCAGGCCATTCTCTGGGTAACTAGCTGTGGAAAGACTAAGCCACCTCTTCTACTGAACAAATACGTATTCTTTAGGAATATGTGAAGTCTTTCTAGTGCTAATCATGTGACTGGCTCTTTAAAGATTTTTATGCTCCAGAGGTCACTCCCCCATTATGGATTACTTTAACCTTATAACTACAAGGAAACACCAACTACTATACTATACAAGCAATAAGCTCTAGCTTTGGGACTTAGGAAAAAACAAGAAACACTGCTTAGGAGGCTGGACTGCTACAAAACTAGCTTTAGGCTATATGACTTGCTCAAGGCCATCTACCTAAAATTAGCTGATGCAAGTTGAACTCCACAGTTTGTATCTTAAGATCTTCAATTTTTTTCCTTAAAACATGAGGTTCAATAGAAGACGAATTTCAAGTCTTGCTCTATTCCATTTGGTAATGTGCATCAGATCAGCTGGCAGACTCCTTAAAAGCCAGATGGCTGCTCTCTCAACTCAAGAGTGCGAGGGTCAGTAGATGTAGTTGAGGCTCAAGTATTTCTTAATAAACTCTCACACAATGCTACAGCTGCTAATCAGAAAACCACACTTTTGCAAACCACTGCCCTATTCATATCATCCCATTTCAATCAGTTCTATCAGTAGCTGAAGACCCAACCAATTTAAAGGTAGTAACCTCCACAGACTGGAACTTTAGTATTCTATTCAACTACATTGATACTTTCTTTTCAAGCCTTGCCTTACCTATTCCAACACTATTAGTACAAAGACAACCTCTTGTTCTTTGAGCTCCAGTTAAGTCTCCCTCTCCAAAAAAGATGACATCAGAATTAGATGGCTTGTTAAACATGGAAGTAGGAGAAAAGATTTGGATTCTGATGAGACATAGCAAAACATCTGCAAGGCAGTCAATTATCTCTGCTATTTAGGTAAATGCTCACTGGGAAAACACCTATTTAAATTACAGCAGAGTAAGCATTAAGCTTTTAGCATGAGGTATGATCAAAATTTACGATAAATGTTTAATTTTTTAAAATTACGGTAAAAAACACATTGCCATTAATGCTCAAATTACTCCCCTTTGTTTCAAACACACATATCCCATTGTTCTTAACATTTTCTGAAGCAGTTCTGGAAATCCTCTTTTGTGTTTTTACCAGGAGTGATAAAAAATACAGAGAATGCTGTTGCTAAGTGCCATCCAACAGAAAGGCAGACTCATAACAATCTTATCACTTTATTCACCAGATCTGCCACCAGTGACTTCTGGCTCTTCCCCATAAGTCAAAATGACCATGAAAAGTAAACATTTTGAGTGGATTCAGGACAGAGGCAGTTACAACAGCACAACTAAAGACATTCATGAAAGAAGACTGCTTCAAAAGGCAAGAATGACGGGATAAGTGTTTGAAGGCGAGTATTTTGAGTGGGATTAATGGCGATGTATCTTTTGCCGAAATTTTTAAAAATTAGCATTCACTGTATTTTTCTATTGTACTTCATATATTGAAAAGCTATGTTTTGATCCTTTTAACATGTTCAGAAAGATCAGTTTCTCCAAAGCTGGTTCATAGGTCACCAACACTAATCAGAATCATTCGGGATTCTTGAAGATACACTAAAAATGCATAGCTTCCACTACAAAACCAACTTCTTGGAATTAAGACTAGGAATACACATCGTTACTCGTGAGCCAGGGGAGAGAGCGGTTTCCATTTCAAAACCTGAAAACTTACTGAAAGCATCTGTATTGACCATATATATAGGGTATGACGGTACTCTTGCCCACTTCTTTTAAATAGGCAAAATACAAACTCTTACAAACTAGAATGAAAAACTGGGAAAAGATAACAGGCTCAGGCAAAGCCAGAGAAAAGTGGTTGCTTCTGGCTTGGGATTGGGTAGTGATTACAGACTTCTCTGGAAAGGGGGTACAATGGTGCCTCAGATCACAAACTTAATAAATTATTTTAAACATAAATTGCCAGATGTGGTGCACACCTGTAACCCTAGCTGTTCCAGGGGCTGAGGCACAAGGATCCCAAGTTTGAGGCTAACCTGAGTAACTTAGCTAGACCCTATCTAAACTAAAAACATAAAGCAAACTAAAAATAACCATAAATTTATTTTTGAAATTTTCCATTCAGTATTTTCAGATTGCAATTGACTGTGAGTAAATAAAACCACAGAAATGAAACCAGTGCATAAGAGGAGACTACTGTCACATTACTACATTCTCTGTACCTTCTGAGGAATTTAACAGCTTTCATCACAGCAAAATACTTCATGAATTAGGAAGGGGGCAGTGATAGTTAGATATTTAAACTTTCTTAAATTAATAAATTAATTTTCTAGGGCTATGTACTGGGTCTAATTACTAAATTTTTTATTCTTTAAACTTGTAAAAATGATGATTTTATTTAATTAATTAATTTATTTATTTTTGGTACCAGGGATCGAACTCGGGTCCTTGCACTTGCAGGGCAGGTGGCAGAACCACTGAGCTAAATACCCGGCCCAATGATTTTAGATTATTAGAGGCAATTCAGTTCAAAGAATTTAAACTTTTCCAAATACTTGAATTAGCTATTGACACAAGACTCACAATGTGAGCGTTTATAGCCAAACAATCTACCTGTTCAGGGAAACTTGAAAACTATCTTTCTAAAATTTATGTAACATAGGTGTCTGATCCAAAAAGATAATGGGAAATAAACACACAAAACAAACTTTTCTATTTCAGGAAGAATTTAATGAGCAGGTAAGTATACTAAAATCCCATTTTCTATTATAGTAATAAAAGTTTAGATATCTTAGGAAATATAAGTTCCTAGGTTTCCAATTTCTTTAAGGTAAACAAAACTCTTAGGGGAATAAATGGAGACCTCATGCTCTTGCACTGATAATGTACGTAATATTAACTGCTAGAAAGCACCCCCAGTTCCCATTCACCTTGGGAAGACGGAAGTCTCTGTACTAAATGAAGCCCAAAGAAAAATCTCAATCAAGTAAATAAGTGTACATAACTACAACTTCCTAACTTTAAGTTATTCATTCTCAGTCACATGAGACTGGCTCATCTGTGCCTACTAGTTACAGACATCCACTTTTTGAAGGTTTGAACACAGCAACTTAAAATTTCCACTTATACTTAAAGTATTTAGCTTAAGTAGATCTTTAAATATTGCATCATCCCAACTGCAAGGCGGAGAAGATTATTCACCAAAAATTCCTAACCTATAATTTAAGGCGTGAAAAACAAAATGGCTTATACACAGCAGGTGCTTGTCACTGGCTGAATGAAGCTGCCCCAAAGTAAAGGCAAGTGAGTACTCCTGAGTCAGCCAACCTCAGGACTCACAGTAACAGTACCACTTGCAAGGCTCCCTAGTGACTCCTCTGGTTAGGGTAAAAAAAAAAAAAAAAAAATCTCATGATCTATACTAAACTTTACAGAAGTCAAAGATGTCACCTTTGTACAAAAGACTAACAAAGCAATCTCTTAAGGTGTCTGGATATTTTATTTTTTAAAGATTTTTTTAAAAATTGTTTTCAAAGCTTCACTTTTCATAAAGTAATCTTCACATACTCTTTAATCTTCAATAATATGAGGTAAGCATTATACGTACCTACTTTACAGATGAAGAACTGAGAATTATTTTTTTGGTACTGGGAATTGAACTCAGGACCTTGCGCTTGCCAGGCAGGCATGACGCCACTGAGCTAAATCCCCGGCCCTAGAATTAAGAATTTAATATATTAACTGGTTTGAAGGTCTATCTATTAAGGAGAAGCTCAAAAATCAAATCTGAATTTACTTGTTTCCAAGTCCATTAGGTGGGTGGATAAACTGATTAAGTCACATTACGCATTAGAGAAAAATGATAAGAAAAAGAGGTCTAAGCTTTCAAGACCTTTAAGTACAACTCTATTGTGGACATTCATTCTCCTTATATAGTGTGGGCAAGAAAGCTATACAGCAATAAATATTCAGCTTCCCAATTTTTTCCCATAAATTTTAAGAATGATATTTCCCTAAGATGTTTATCTTTTGAAGACTTTATCTTTGAAAACTCTTTATCCCTATTCTGTAATTTATATACAATTATTTTATTTTAGCTACCTTTAATTGAATATTAATTTAAATCTGCTCTTATTGTGATGCTTTTGTGATAATCTCCTTGATCATTGGTTTAAGATTTCTACCAAGATTCATTAGACTTAATCTAATGGATATTAGTGAATATGTCCCTAAATTACCTTGGTTTATTTCCTTTAGCACTTTCAAAATAACAAATTCAAAGCAATTCAATCTTCAGCATTAGCTAGACTTATGAGCCATTACTGAAATTTCTGCTATGCAAATTGTTTCACAGTATTTTTCAAATGCCCGTATTCACATACAACTATTAACATGGGATGTGCTACTGAATTCTTGTATGTAAGCTTTATTATTAAAGATATTCTTGGGCCGGGGATTTAGCTCAATGATTTTGCCGCCTGCTGCACAAGCGCAAGGACCCGAGTTCGATCTCCGGTACCAAAAAAAGATATTCTTATTCCTAAGAATTAACTATTTCACAGGAAGTTAAACTGGTTACTATAAGCAACAATTTGAGTAAAATTTAAGACAATTCTCAGGTGCTTTGAATATTTCAGTTTAAAATTGTTTCAGGGAAATAAAATAGGGGCCGCCTTTGAAGAAACATGCTGACAAGACATGTTGAGTTTTGTGGTTAAAATAAAACAAGTAATAAATGAGGATTTCACTTATTAAATGCATCTAAAACATAAGGCTCTGGATATCATTAATAGAAAAATCGATAATTATATTAAATGGTTGTGAAATTAATAACATCGATAGTCTTCTTTCTTGAGTTGATCTTTATTGCTCCAAGAAGTTCTTTTAGCAATGACCAGCTTGCCTTAAACTTATCCTTACAAAAGTAGGAATTCAATATTCATTTGGCTTCTACTTAGCCCAAACCTTGATATGTAGATACATTTTACTTAGCAGTGACTGCTTTACAACTGGGAAAGACCAGTGCAGACCATTCAGTTCAGTCAAGTAAGGATTCAACTAAACTCCTGGTTACATGCTACAATTTACTGTATAAATGCCAGGAAAATTTAAAACATTCACAAGAAATTCCAGCGAAGAAGAAATTCAACATCACTACTTATATTTAATATTCAAAATAAAGATCCATTTTAGAATAGAAACTGTCTGACCAAAGTTTAAATTTTGCAATGTGAACATGAAGGTATTTTCATATACTTAATTCTCAATAGCTTGTGAAACAATGAGAAAATAAGGTTCAGGGAACAGGCCAAATTTCATAGTAAAAATAAAGACTTTTCTCAATTCTACTCCAACTTGTTTTCTATTGCAGCTGCTCAAGAGCCTATCTCCCTACAGCCTCCTCCTTCACCACCTTCAATATCAATCCGCTGCCAGCCTTAATCACCAAAGCATCTCTTTCTTAGGGACGTAACATTCCAGGTGAAAGGGGTTCAGGCTACTAGCAGACACGTTACTAGAAACTTACCCATTACAGCCTCAGTGGAGTTTGATATCTGCACCAAAGCAAAAGCAGTATGCTACATAAATGGAAAGATGAGAAGGGAAAAAGATTTTTCCTTTGCTGGCCTCTGGTTCTCCATAAGCCTATGCAATTGCTTCTGTCCTCGCTCATTGCATATTTAATAAAAACCTGGTGCCTAGTAAGCTATCAAAATTACTTTCCTTCCTCCGACTTTTCTTCTGCTGTTGAGCAAGAGCTGAGAGAGTTGACTACAAAGAAAGGGATTATTATATATAAAGAAGTTGGGTAAATTAAGGGGTCTTACACAAGGAGATCCAAAAATGACACAGATACCTAAACCTGTTAGATCAGTCTCCTGCCTAATCACTAACATGTCTATGGAGCTTTAAAAATCTGGGCATCAAATATGACTCCAGATTTCCCTGAAGTGGCAAGAGGGCACATTATTCTGATGCAGGACTAACCTTCAACAGTCAAGGATGCCTCTCTAAGGCCCTATCCAGCTACCTTTTCTAGGTTATGCGAGTGAAATAATACCAAGTATACTGGAACCAATGATTGGCTAGTTTTTGTTCTTAAAATATAAGAAAATGACACAATCCCCAAGGATCAATTAAATTTATTTCTCAATAGAGCCGGGAATTTAGCTCAGTGGTTCTGCCACCTGCTTTGCAAGCGGGAAGTCCCGAGTTCGATCCCCGGTACCAAAAAAAAAAAAGAAAGAAAAGTTTTATATGTAAAGGTGCAAATTTCCAATGATGAATGTCATTATATTGTATACCTAAAATGTACCAATGATTAGAATGAATAATCGATAATGTAAAATAGGAAGAAAAGTTCCAAAGGGGTAGGGGTAGTGGGAGGGGCAGGGGAAAGGAAAGAAGGGAAAGGAAAAATGATGAGAAATGGAAAAAATGGAAATAAAGTCTTTGTAAATAGGGAAGGGTGGAGGGCGTGAAGGGAGGGCTAGGAATGGGGAGAAAATAAGATGGGGAGAAAATAAGAACCAAGATGCATTATGTGAAGGTACAATTCCCAATGAGAAATGTAATTGTGCTGTATACCTACAATGTACCAATAAAAGAATTTAATACAAAAAAAAAAAATTTATTCCTCAAAACACTCATCTACATAACAAAGACAGGCAACTAAAGTCCTGATAACGCTGATGAACAAAAATGTTAATTTAAAAGGCTCAAAGAGGAATTAGTATCCAGATAGATACACATCTGCCCCAATTCTGAAGAGGAGGGTGGAAAAGAGATGTAAATAGAAATATTTACATGTGTCATAAAATTTCTTAATTATAATACATAAAAGTGAAAGTGGCAGGGAGATACAAAATGGACCTAAAAACTCAAGACAAATAAAAAATAAAAACCTACCAAAAAGAAATTTAAAGCACAAGTTGTCTATTCTCTCTTGGAGTTTCTTTTTTTTTTTTTTACTAAAATTTCGAGGCATAAGTTACACATTTAATACAAATTTTTTTTTTTGGTACTGGGGATCAAACTCAGAACCTTCCACTTGCGAGGCAGGCGCCAGAACCACTGAGCTAAATCCCCACCCCATAATACAAATTTTATATGGATAGTTTAGGTTAATGGTATTACAATCTATACAATCCTGATACACCAGAGATAAACAATGTCACTTCTCTCCCAGTTAGAAAAGTATTTAGGAACCTTCTTAAACACACAGAATAAAAATCATGTTCAACAATACCTATTTGCTTTTCAATTATTTCATCAAACTATTGCATTTCTCATGACACTAACAAAATACTACTAATACTGTACCTAAGCTGGGCATGGTGGCACAGACTTGTAATCCCAGCATTTGGAAGGCTGAGGCAGGAGGATCGCCACGAGTTTGAGGCTAGCCGAGTTTGAGGCTAGCCTAGGCTACAAAGTGAGTTCAAGGGCAGACTGAACTTGACAGTGAGACCTTGTCTCCAAAACCAAACCAAAACAAAAAACTAAAAAAGCAAACAAAACAAAACAAAATAAACTATTAGTATCTAATGGATATTCTGCTAAAAGCTTTTCCCCACTCATCAAGCCTTGGCCTAAGTGCCACCCTCCACCCTTCTTCACCCTCCTCCCTTCTTCACCCTCCTCCACCAGGTCCAGGCCCTATGCTATCAATACAGCACACACTGCAGCTATCTCAATAAGCAGGTGAGTATGAAGAATGAAGGCTGAAGGCTGACAAAATGCAAATTATTCCAAGCTGATGGCCCCTATTTTAGATTCCATACTTCAGCCTGGAGCCATAAGAATGTAAAGGTCAAACTTCAGATTTGTAAGACATGAAAACAGGGAGAAAAGACTTATTTCCAGATATTACTACTTGAAGCTAACCTGAAAGCTTCCCTTAAATACTACATTTCATTTACTTTTTAAGGGCCTGTCAAGAATTTCTCCCGCCCTCTTCACCTTAAAAAGTGGAATTCTCAACTGTTGCCCAAATACCCTTATTATACAAAGTTAATGGTTTCACAATCTGTATTTTACTGTTCTTTCAAGAGAATTTTTTTAACCTCAGAGTCCTACATAAAATAATTTTAAACATTTCCATAGCTTCATTCAAAGTAATTACATTTGAATCCAATTTTTCCAAGTGAGCCCAGAAATTTATCAGAGTTCAACATAGTTTCACATGGGAAGGATACAATCCCTCACAAAACACACTTTTAGGAAAACTACCTTGGGTGTGAAGAAGATCAGTTGTATTGGGCACTATGACTACAGCAAAGGAAGACCTGTAACATACATATACATTTATGCCCAATATGAAACAACACAATTTCAGTATAGTCTGAAGTCTCCTAAAAGAGACTTCCAGAAAGAACAAAATCATTTTCCATACCATTAAGCAAGCAGAGAAAATTATTACTATAAGTTACAACATAAATTTTTTTCTAAAATATTTAGAATCAAAAAGCAGGTCTTTTGCCACTTCCCACTCCACACACAAAACACCTTACAGCTTAATTTTGTAGTATAAGCTTTAAAGCATGTTAATTAAGAATCCCTAGCCAGGCATGATGGCCCATGGTGGTTATCCCAGTACTCAGGAGGCTGAGGCAGGAGGATCGCCATGAGTTCGAGGCCAGTCCAGGCTACATAGTGAGTTTGAGGTCAGCCTGAACTACATCCTGAGAGCCTGTCTCAAAAAACAAAAGAATCCCTGTCACTCAGAATTCACTATGTCCCAAAACACATTAGTGAATCACTTTCAAACTCTCACGATTCCCCATTTTTATGTGACAGTAAGGAAAAAAGTCCAACTTAACCATCCCCCCAATCCCCTTCCCCCTTTTTTTCTAGCTATTAGTTAAAATGAGATTTAGGAACTGACCATGGGTTCCTATTTTTCAATTTTATCTACATAACCAAAGAAGCAGGACTTGGCAACTGTTAGCAATATTACCCAATTTTTACTTTTTAAACCATGAGTTCTTTCTGATTCCTTTAAAACGCTTGGATTTTCTTGCTTTATCAGGAATACACAAGCCTAAAATTTGTGAGACCTGATATACAGCAGGATTCTACCATTTACTACTGCTAAAAAGGTCCCTCAAGGAGTCCAGTGTAGGAAGATAACATTAGAGCCTAATGTTTAAGCATATCCAGATTGAGTCTGAAAATGCTCAGATAACCATATAGAGGTGCCATCAGTTTTCACTTTTAAAAATATGATCAGAATTTTCAGAGTCACCTCATCAGCCTTCCCACCACCTACCTCAACTCAACAGCACAGGAGTACAACCACAGTATTTATTAGTATCAGAAACAATTCATATTTAATTCCCCTCATTCTGTTTTGAGTCCACCAAGCTAATCTAGAATCAACACATGTCAAACAGGACAGAGTCAAAGTATTCTACATCGCTAAAGGAGTATGGGGAAGAACTCCACAACTTCTGAGAGGCAAAACTAGTTTTTGAGGGGCCAGGGATTTAGCTCAGTGGTTCCGGCACCTGCCTCGAAAGTTCAAGGTCCTGAGTTCGATCCCCAGTGCCATAAAAAAACAAAACAAGAAAAAAAAAATCTTTAATTTTTGAAATAAAAAGAAACACCAACACTCTAACCTGATGTTATCATTATCAACTCTACAGGCAGCCAGGAGGTCTGTACAGCACTGTAATAATGATTCAGCCCTACTATAGTTAGTGCTACCAACACTTACAAAAGTCTTTTCACTTAGGCAAAAAAGTAGTAATTTCTACTCCTGAAATGCCTAGTTCACTGTCAGTATTTTAAATATAAATACATTTCACAAATAACATTTTTCAAAAAAATGAGTATGGCTCAAAATGTTTTAAATTCCATACAAACAGCTACAATTTTAAATATAACAAAGAATGAACTCCAAAAGGAGAAAAACATCTTTTACATCCTAGATGATAAAGGCAAGAAAAATAAGGATGTATGATCTTAATATATAAACTTAAGTCTTCAAGATGGGTCATGGACACTTAAAATCATGCTTAAACACATACCTTGATATTGATCTTTTTTTTTTTTTTTTTTTTGGTACCAGGGATCGAACTCCAGTCCTTGCGCTTGGCAAGGCAAATGACAGAACCACCGAGCTAAACCCCGGCCCTAAAGATTGGGTCAGACTGCTCAGAGAAACCTGTCTGTATTGATCTTAATACCAAGACCAAGAATGATTAAGTCTCAGTATATTGATTTTTATTTTTTAAAAACTGTTTCATAAATCAGTCACTAGTTAAGTGTATTACTTGAAAGATCTAGCACACAGCTATTAATGCATGTTCTAGATAATATTCACAAAGATAAATTACTCCAGTGTCAAACCCTTTTGGTGGTAGGAAGACAGTTAAGAGTGCTTTTTCTCCTTTACAAACACATTTAGATAAAAAGCAAATGACAAACTATTAAATCCTTCCATCTCTTTTTCAACTCTGTATTACAGATGTTGAGCTTTTAATTTCTTCATACTAGCTAGCATCATTCCCACAGCAGAATGGCTAAACTCAGGGGCTTGCATGGAGTACACAATTTACTGCCCTTGAGCAAGCAAATAAACATATCAACGCTTGTTTCCTTATCTATAAATGGGCAATAGCAGCCCCTAACTCCAAAGGGTCCTTCCAAGGATTAAATTAAATGAACTATCCAAGCAAACAGCTGAGATTCACACTTGGCTGTCACTAAACATTTAATAAATATTAGCTATTATTGCTAGAAAATGTGCACAAATACTGTACCTTCTACAAGTCACATAACTGTACCTTCTACAAGTCAACATAGGCAATTTCAGTTTTTAATCATGACAGTAAAGATCTAAATAACCTATCCAGCCCAAAGACATTCACATATTTAATAGTACACCTTTGTATAATTTAGGTGAAAACTATGGAATTAAGTTTCTTATAAGGAGAAAAGACTAAATATATTACATACCTGGCCCAGTCTTTTTTTTTTTTTTTTTTGGTACTGGGGATTGAACTCGGGGTCCTTGCACTTGCAAGGCAGGCGGTGGAACCACTGAGCTAAATCCCTGGCCCTAAATAATCTTTTTTTTTTCTTCCGGTACCAGGGATCGAACTCAGTATCCCTTGCGCTTTCGAGGCAGGCACCGGAACCACTGAGCTAAATCCCCAGCCCATGGCCCAGTCTTTTAAACCCCCCCAGGCCGACAAATTTTTCTATTCCAAGATTCTACCTTCCTTCAGAGATCAAAAGGACTTACTACATCCTCAACTGCTATATTCCTTTTTTTGCCCTATAGCCCAAAGAAACATATCTATACTCTTAGTGGTTTTCTAAACTGCAGGGGCTTCATCTTCCTCTTAAAAGCCTGACAGGGTGGCTAAATAATACTTAACAATCCAACCCCCGACAATTCTCAGCACCTAGTCTTACACAATATCCTGCTCAAGAGTCAGCTCAGAGAAATTTCCCCAGGCCCAGATAAAATTAAGTCCCCTATGCTCCCAAAGCATTTTGAGTACACATATGCCTCAGCACCAACCTTATAATTAACTAACATGCCTCCTCCAATAGGTTAAATTCAGAGCAAGAGCAGTAATGTGGTTGAAGGCTCCAGCATTCTAGTACACTGCGCTTTGCACTTACCAAATGCTCAAGAAATGCTACTTTAACCAGATTCTCTTGTAGGTCAGTAACATCTCTTGCTGGATACCCCACTTCAGAATCTCAACATAATGCTGCTCTCAGTACAGCAGGCTAACGTGATGGACTGATGATTACAACATCAGAAAACCTACTCATCAGCTTCCCGCATTAGAGAGATTCCCGGAACCCAAACTCAAGTGAGCAGGATTATGTACCATCAGAATCAGTGGGAATTCCCAGCACACTACAGAATACCTTCTCATTCAATGGGATTGCCGGAAAGGCTGCAAAGGTTATTTTTATTGTGGACTCTTCCCTAGCCAAGTGAAGTTGAAATACTCAAATAATGAGTGCCCTGATTTGCCTAGAGTTCAAAAATAAAAAGATGTGGGAAAAGCAAGCTAACTTGATTCCTAAAGAACAGTAGCTTCTTAAAAGAATGAACAGGAAGCAGGGGTGGGTCTGGCCACTCTTTGTTTCAACAGATAAAATCTTTTCTTCCCTTCCTACAGCCCAAAAGAAAAGGCCAACGTACCAGATCCAGATGAGATGCTCAACAACCAGTCTTCCTGACAAGTACCCTAAGTTGTGTCTCTAAAGACCGTCATGGGAACCTCAACAACAATGAAAAGTTCTAGTCACTAATACTTTAATTTAAAAAAAATCAATATGCTCAAGTCCAACATTCACACTAGGTGACACGGAGAGCTTACAAACTTTCTGAAGGGAGATACTTTAGCAAAGTACACAAACCGAAATATAAAGAACTCCACAAAGAATGGCTTTAGTTTTAGAGCCATCATTCCCATCATAAACGTCTTATCCCTCTCCTATCAAATCAACAGTTGCCTAAGGGAATCTTTTCATTCTAGAAGCCGAAAAGGAAACAAACGTGAAGCAGAAAGCGAATAACCTCCAAAATAAAGTTGTATTTGCAAAAAAATGATAATAATTCAGTCTCCCAACCTTCCCTCTCTGGTGAGGTCTGTGATTTATACGGCTTTGCTCTGCAGAAAGCTCTTTCTGGGCAGCTCAAGAAAGGAGCCGAGGGAGGGAGAGAAAGACACAGGCACAGAAAGGAGAGGAGAGAGAAAAAGAAAATGGCGCAGAGACTAAGTCCCGACCGTCGACAAGGCGACTTTCCCGGGAGGAATCCCGGCCAGTAAAGGCCGCCTGAGACCCGGTGGCGGGCAAGACGGGGTCTCCGTTGCCCCCTCTTGGAGGGGCCGTGATCTGAAGGAGCTGGGACCCCAGGAAAGGGAGTCTAGAGGCGGCCCGATGGGAACAATGGGGCCGGTGAGCGAGGAGCCGGGACTTAGTCTCTGGGACGCCATGTCTGTCCTCTGCCCGGCTCTGGCCGGGCGCGGGGGAGGCAGCCGGGAACGGGGACTCAGGGAGAAGCAGGGGACACACTCACCATTCAATCGGAAATCCGCTTCGATCTGGAGAGAGAAAAAAGGAGGGAAGATGAAACAACAGGCACACGAAGCCCCCGGGGCGGCGGGCGAGAAAGCGCGGCCAGAGGCCGGGCCCTCCTCGAACCCAGGCGATGAGGGGGGCCCGCGAACGGCCTCCTAGGGCAGGACCCACCCCCCAACTCTTAACTTGGCGGCTTCGCCCGGGGCCTGGAGAGCCGACCTCGTCCGACGGACGGCCCCTGGTCGGGGACTCGGGGCTGTCAAAGCGGCCAGACCGGGGCTGGGGTCTTGGGAGGCCCGGGGTCGGGAGGCCGTACCTGGGAATCGTTGTGGAGATGGTCCCCACTCATATCGACCGGAGTGGCGGACGGGGCGGGCTGCGAGGCGGCGCGGGCGAGACGCGGACGTCCAGTCGGGTTGGCCCGGGCGGTCTGGCTGACGGGGCTCCCGGAAGCTCGCGGAGGCGCGGGTAAGAGGCGACAGCGAGCACAAGACCCCCGGAAAGGCTGAGGCAGCGACAGCGGCGGCGACGCTGACAGACTGCCCGGCGGCGGGTGAGAACAGACCCCAGCAGTTGTGTAACAGCCTAAGTTCGTATTTCGGCCCACTGCGCCTGCGCGGCCGCTTTTAAAAGGGACGTCGGCGACGTCAGAGCTCGCGGAAAGAAGTCGAGGGTTGGCCCCGCCCCTTTGAAGCTTGAAAGGCCGACAAGGCTTTGCATCGCCAGCCCCGCCCCCGACTCGCGCGCGTCGCTGTGATTTGCATAAGGAGCAGACTCCTCCCCAGGCCGCCCACCCAAGCAACCTCTCGTTCCTCTCTGGGCTTTTTCTCTGAGCGCCGAAGCCAAGTGCTACGCGGTACGCAGGCGCCGGTCGGACGCCGCCTCCGGACCCGGTGTGGCGGCGAGGCCACGTGGTGGGCCTTTTAAAGACCGCGGCGGGATTGAGCCAGGCTAGGCTGAGGTGATATTCCGCTTCTCTAGCTCCTTAGAGCTGGGGAAACTCGAAGCTGCAAATAACCTTGGGAGCGGAATCCTACAGCTGTCTCAGCGTCCCGCACGTGCTAAAGTGGCCCGGAGGCGGAGGGCCTGGCTTAGCTGGAGGAGTCTCCGCCTCAGTCTTTGCCCAGCCTCCTCCCCCTTTTCTGGATTATTTCACACCAATTTATTTTAAAATTATTTTAATTTTTCAGTCAACCAAGTGTCCAGTTTACCCTGTTTGTAGCTGTGTAAGCATAGCTCTGTGTCACAGGGCCCTTATTTCATTCGTTCATTCACAATAAACAGATAGGTTTAGTAAGGATCTAGTATGAGCCGGGAATAGTGCTGAGGAAAGAATTGATGCAGGAATCAAAGGGATTTCGACCTTTGGGTAAACATGGCCTGTCTATATCTTTTTCAGTGTGTATAAGAAAATATATCAAAGCCATGGTTAAAACTTTAGGATGAGGCAAAAATATATATGTATATTTTTTGGATGATTGATTTAAATTAAAAAATTCCAGGAGTGGCAGAAAGGGGAAATAAAAGACAAACTTCAGGAAGGTCAAAGGCAAATAAATGAAGTTTGGGAAACACTGCTTTAAGTCAAGACTGCTCACTCTGGACCTGCTCACTCACTCTGGACCATCCCAGCAGGCAGATGAAAGCTGATGGCTAGGCCTGTCTCCAAAGCATGTAAGAATTGTGAAAGGTAGGTGATTTATAGATACTCCACCAAAAAGAGTGCTCTGCACACAAAAATATACATCATTATGGTTTAAAATTAAGTAAATTTTTCCCAGAGGACTTCTCAATGTCTTTAATATGCTAGCACCTATGTGACTCTTAAAAGAGGGACACGGTGTACAGTATTTCCAAAACCTCTATAAGCCCAGAAACCCTTTGTTCCAGTCTATCTTCTGAGATTTGGGGTCTTTAGAGTGACTGGACTCAGGACAGCAGATCTAGGTGATTGCCCAAGATTTACCCCTTTGGTTTGCTTCTCTCTTGGACTTGTATCTTGTCAACCTGGCTCATCTCTTTGTCTCCCAGAACTGAACACCTAGAGTTGCCTAAAGAACTCTTGCTTTTCAGGAAGCTTTCTCCAGACTTGCAAGGTTGTGGAGGAACAATGCATGCAAATATACAAATGTCCTGTTTGGACCAGGACCCTTGGCTTAAACTAAGTCACTCATACTACATTTCTTGAGACTTTAGAACTGAGAAAAGGCCCCGGTATGTAGCTCTGTGATAGAGCAGTTGCCTAGCATCATGCAGAAGGCCCTCGGTTCAGTCCCCAGCAACACACACATACAAACACAGATTGTCTTCTTGGTAAGGGATCTATAATATGTAAATTAGGGAGCTGCTCCAGCCAGTACTTTCTACAGAGAAAGCTGGGAGAGAGAAGGAAGAGGTGAGAGAAGGGGGTAAATATGAAGTAGAAAGACCTTGGTTCCTACTTTCTTTTGAAGCTGGGTTTCATTCCTGTTCTTCACTGTTAAATAAGCCCCCCATTTTTTGCTTAATCAACCCCTGATGGGGCACATGGGACTAAGAGCTCTGCGTGATCCTTGATTCCCAGGCGTTCTCAAGGCCTCTGTGATTCTTTTGGACCTCACTCTGGGATCCTTGGGTCTTGCCACCTGGATGCCCCTTTCTGACATTTTGACCCGGGATGCTGGTACATTCTAGACTTTGCCACTTTTTGGACAGTCATATTTTCTAGCAGTTTTCCCTGCCCATGGAGACTTGCCTAAGGATCTATTGCCTTTTCAGGATTTGTATACCCTCAGAAAAAAACTTGCTTAGTGTTCCATGGAGGAGATTCAGGCTGGTGACCCTGGTAGCAACCACAAACATTCCTTTGCCTGCTGGTAAAGAAACAGTTCAGCAACGGTTGAAAATTGTGGAATTAAAAGGATAGAGCCAACAGGAAAACTGGCAGTCCTTGGATGTTGAAGGAGAGGAAGTCAAGCAACAAGGATTTAGGAGCCTGCAACTGTGGCTATGATGAGAGTATTTTTTCATTTAACCAATATTCCCTGAGGAATGAGGATATAATAGGTATCATGAAGTAGATAGGTCTTGTGCTAATCCCTGTGAATATAGATACTGTACTAATATGACCTAATACCCATTTTGGAAGAGTTTCTAGTCTAATAATGAGATAGATATATTCTCAAACTGTTACCCTAAGGTACAAGAAATAATAGGGAAGAGGTGGCCAGCCACAAGCTGCTATGGGAATTCTGGGTTAGGGGAGGCACATCCTACTCACTGTGGTGATGGCAGGAGCAATATTGGGAAAGACTTCCAGCTGGATACCATTCTTGAAAAAAGAAGAGGGGAAGGCCTGTGAAAGGGGATGATAATTATAGGAATTGAAACAACATGTGCAAAAGCAGAGACTTAGGAGCATAAATTGTTTTAGCTAAGATGGAACAGAAATGTGAAGATACACTGGAGAATGAGCCTGGGAAGGTGAGAGAGCCCTCCCGATGATCTGGAGCTGCTGCCGGATGATAAATGACAGGGCTTTTGAACTGGTATGAGAATAATCATCGCAGCAGAGTGAGAACATTTTCCAGGGTCAGGTAGATTAGTGAGGAGGCCCGTGAATGCCAGGACAAGAGTTTCTGAAGCCTTATTACCCATGGCAGGTCATTTGGAATGGCTGTGAAGATGCAGACTGTGAAGGGCACATCAGGATTTTGGTCTGTGTCCAGGGTACAGCCCAAGGAGAAGGTATGACATCTACTCTTTACAGGACTCTCCCTGTTACAGGATGTTTGGCTAGGGCACCTGCTGCTGCTCAGGCCCAGATGCCTCCAGCTGGAGGACCAGTGGGCAGTGAGGGACAGGCAGAAACTAAGGCTCTAGGAAACACAAAACACCAGAAGACTCTGAGAGTGAGGAAAAACCCCAAGCTGACTCAGCATGACTCCCTAAGGCAATGGAACAGAAGTAGCATCCTCACTCAATAACCAGCAGGCAACAGCTTAGCCAAGGTCAGGTTTTGAAAAGATCTACCTCCTGTCCCCCTGCAACAAGCCCTCCAAGTCCTCAATCCCATCCCTTGTCCCTTCCCAGAGCCTGTTTTACCTGAGTATCTTCTCTCACTTCTCCATGGTCACTTACCCACTTGCTTCCCTCTTTCAGTCGCCCTCCTTGTCCTTGTTAAAAATAATGTCTCACGTTAATTGGTCACTTACTATATACTCTGCCCCATGCTAAGTGCTTCACGTGCATTATCTTATTTAATCCTTGCAATAACCATAGGAAACAGGTATTACTAGTTCCATCATTTTACAACTGAGAAAACTTGGTTTAGGGAATTAGGCGCGTTAATTTGCCCAAGTAGTCTTCTGACTATGGAACCTAGTCTCTGAATCTGTATCCTGCTTTCTAAGTTATCCTTGGGTCACTGTTTCCCTCACCAGTGAGATATTTGGAAAGAACTGTCTATGCTTGCTGCCTTTTCTGCATTATTTCGCATCTCTTGATTACTGTTGATCTAACTTCCATCCTGATCAAGGACTTCCTACTTCCCAAATACAGTAGACTAACAGCCACTAAAATGATTGGCAGCACCAAATATAGGGAACTGTTGAGAATTGGAACTCATCCATGTCAACTAGGAATATAAAAAGTCACAAGACTTTGGAAAGTGGTTTGGCAAATTCTTTAAAAGTTAAAATATACAACTACTGTCCCAGTGATTTCATTTCCACAAGAGAAATGAAAACTCACTTCCATACAAACACTTGTACGTGAATGTTGATAGCACCTTTATAGTAGCCTCTAAGTGTGAACACGTATACACTGTCAAGTGAGCAGATAAAACATGGTATATCCATAAATGAATGTTTGTTTGGTACTGGGGATCGAACTCAGGACCTTGAGCTTTTGAGGCAGGTGCCGGAACCACTGAGCTAAACCCCTGGCCCTCCATAAATGAAATATTATACTACTCAGCAATAAAAGAAATGGATTGCTGATACATATAACAGTATGGGTGAATTTCAGTCATTTTGAGTAAAATTAAAAATCTAGACTTGAGAGTATTATATACAATTGATTGCATTTATATGAAATTCTAGAAATGCAAATAGTGAAGTGACAAAAATGGTCAGAGGGAGGGGGCACCAAAGTGTCACAAGGAATCTTTGAGAAACAATAAAAATGTTCTGTGTTTTGATTTTGTGAGTGTTCTCTTGGTTGTACACAATTGTCAAACTCCACTGAGCTGAACATTATAAATGGATGTAGTTTACTGTATGTAAATTATGAATTATGTATCAATAAAGTTGATTTTTCTTTTTTTTTTTTTTGGTACCGGGGATCGAACTCGGGTCGTTGCACTTGCGGGGCAGGTGGCGAAACCACTGAGCTAAATCCCCGGCCCTAAAGTTGATTTTTAAAACACACACAAATACAGTACGCTTGTTCTTGACCTTTCTGCAGCACTTGATGTCATTGAATGAGCTCATTTTATGGAGTCTTTGTATTTAGCATCAGTGACCATTAATTCTCCTGGAATCTACCCTACCTCTGCAAATACTGCCCCATTTCTCTGTCTCTCCTTCTCCTAGCACAATTTAAATGTCCCCAAGGGCTCTAGCATCAGCCTTCTCTTCTTTTGTTATACCTTCCACTTGGTAGCTTTAAGAATCCTATTTGAGGGCCGGGGATTTAGCTCAGTGGCACCGTGCCTGCCTCGCAAGTGCAAGGTCCTGAGTTCAATCCCCAGTCCCCGCTACCCGCCCCCCCCATCCGCCTAAAAAAAAAGAATCCTATTTGACTTCTCTAAATAGCTCCTCAAATGCATGTCTTTGGCCTTGAAATTTTTTTTTTTAGTTACTCATAAGTCTATTACATGTGTTCATTTGATATTCCTAGTCTGTGGGCCCTGAGTTCAACTTACCCCGGTCCTCAAAACTACCCTTCCCTTCTATGGTCCCTGCACAGTGAATAGCTCTAACCCTTTCAGTCACTCAGTCACTCTGTGAATTAACCTTTGATCCTGTCCTCCACTTCCCATTAGTGGTTACTACCTCTATGGAATCTACCCAAGATCTTCTTTTGTAATTATCTGTCTCTCCCTCCCCAGATTTTCATTGCATCCTGCTCTTTTACTGGCTTCCTGCCACACACACACATGCACACACACACACACACACACACACACAGAATGACTCAGGTACCATGCATAGTACTAGAAATTCATCTATGAACTAGAAAGACAGGTTCCCTGCCTTCAAGGAGTTCAGGCCTTGTGAGTGAGACAGACAAGAGAACAAGCAGTTGTTATTTATTGTGATAGGTGCTTTGGGAATAAAATACTGTGTTTGCTGTGGGAGCCCTTTAAGAGGAGCTGCTATCCAGAACTGAAGAGTTAGGGAAGGCATCCCAGTGGAGATGACATTTAAACGTAGGCCTGAGGGTGGAAACAGAAGGTTTCCAGCAGGTTAAGGTCAGGAAGGACAGACAAGGCAAAGGAGGGAGATGAGTACTAGAGGCCAAGGGAACTGATAGGAAAAGATTTGGAAATTCAAGAGAGTAGCATTTACTTGAAGAACTACTGATGACTTAGTATGGCTGAGAAGTAGAGCATTAAGTGTAGTGAGAAGTGAGGTTTGCTACGGTTTGGATATGGTTTGAATGTATCACCCAGGGCTTCAGGTGTTTAAACTTAATTCTCATTTTGAAGTGTTAAGAGTGTAGAAACTAAATTTCATAATGACACTGGGGTGGGGGCATTGGAGCAGGGAAAAAGATCAGATTTAGGTGATCAGGATTAGATAAAATCATTAGAGCCCTCATGATTAAATCTCATATTTTAAAAGAAAAAGGGAGACCAGAAGAGATAGACTGTCATTCAGACATACACACAGGCATATACATGTATTACATAGCCACACTCCCTGTCTCTTGCCGTGGGATGTCCTGGTCCACCCAGCCAGCAAGAAGGTCATCACCACATCCATTTCTTTGACCTTGAATCTCCAGAACTGTAAGCCAAAATGAATCTGTCTTCTTTGTAGGGTTCTTTATAAGTCTGTGGTATTCAGTTATTGGCAACAGAAAATGTACCAAATCAGGGCTGGAGGAATAAACAACACCTAAGTCATGCAGGATCTCTTGAAATGAGTTAAGGAGTTTGCAATTTATTCTTAGAACAATGAGGATTCACTATGAGTTTTAAGAAATGAAGGAACGGGGCTGGGGATTTAGCTCAGGGGCATCTTGCCTACCTCGAAAGTACAAGGTCCTGAGTTGGATCCCTACTGGGGGTGGCAGGGTGGGGGATGAAGGAACATAATCAGTATGTATTTTAAAAAATATTATCCATAGTACAGATTTGATGTAGTCAAGATTAGAGGCTTGTTAGCCCATAGGTAAGAAGATTATTGCTTTCATAGACAAAAATGATAATGATGGCCCTGAAATACAAGCAAGCTGTAGGATGAGAGAAATATTTGTGTATGTGTGTTCGGGTGATATTTATGGCATTTGGGTTTCTTTATCAGTGATTGATTATAGGATACAATCTGTACTTGAAAGGGATAGTGAAGGAATCAGTGATATGTTTGGAAGTGCCATTCACAAAGACAAGAAATGCTGAGAGATGGTCTGGCATGGGAGAAAGAAGTTAAATTCAGCTCTGTGTATGTGCATGTTGAGTTTGAAGCTTCTATTGGATTAGCTGAGTCAGGACATCTAGTAGGCAGTTGGCCACATGGCTTTGGAACTTCAGAGAATAACTAGAAGGACTCAGCAATGAGATGGTACCTGAAAAGACTACATGAAGTCATTTGGAAGGGCTGAAAAGGATAGCCTTATTTTAAGAATAGGCCTGAGTTAGGAAGTAAATGAAAGGTTAGGATGGAAAGAGCAAGTTTAGATAGGTTGTTCAAGAGGATCAGCTCTAAATAAGGGAAAGAATGTAACACCTGGGGTTAGGCGAGGATGTCTGGGTTATTTTTCTCATTCCTGAGACAAAATGCCTGATACCCAAAGTTAAGGAGCAAAGCTTTATTTTGGCTCACAGTTTGTAGAGGTTTCAGTTCACAATCAGCTGGCTCTAATGCAGGTAAGCATGGGAAAGGGATGTGGCAGAGGAGAAACAGCTCATGGCATGCAGAAAGCAGCAAAAGCAGCAAGTGAAGGCAGCAACCCTCTTTCTGCCTCCCTATATTCTATCCAGACTACATGCCCTTAGGGCAAGTAGTACTCACACCTAGGGTGGGGCAACCTTAATCCTACTCAGAACCGTGTCAAACCAATCAGTGGACTAATCTAGTAATCACACACCCTTGATCCTAGCATCACACATGTAGATCCAGCCACCTCTGAAAAGCCCCAGCTATGACCACATGAGGCTTTGGGGGGACATCTAGACACAAGCCATTACAGAGGATGTCTATTTGTTTCTTTGCTTTATGAAGGAAAGGACACATTCATATATAATAAGAAGGTCTGTCCATTTCCATTCAAGGCTTTTAAATCATCTTAAACCCCCTGAAAAAGCATTAGCACAGTTGATACGACAGGAATTCTGGGTTGGATAAGAAGCCAGGTCCCGTTGGAGGAGACAGCCTTCTTTACTTCTAAAATGCAACAAGATGATTCCGGACTCACTTCCAGGGTTCTGGGTCATTTCCCACAGGAAACCAGTTGAGGATTGACACAGATAATTAATTTTTTTGGACGTTTATCCAGAACTCTGAGGAGATTCTCTTCCCTAAGGGCAGAATCCAAGCCTTCAGGGCAGGTTTCTACCTTTCTACGACTTAGCTATGGGCACCAGGAATGGGATTTGGCAGAATAGACAACAGATTTGGTGGTGGAACTGGAGAAATATACTCAGAGCCCAGGAAGATGTACGTTCCTTATCAGTTTCTGCAATACAGTTGAGTTTCACTGAGATTTCCTGATGCCTGTTTGGTGCCAGGCTTACTAGTAGTACTGTGATACATTCAACACGGTCTCCCTCCACCTGGAGAAGGCCACAGTCCAGTAGAGGAGATAGACAAGTAATCCACCCATTGCAATGTAGTGTTCTGGGACCAGTGAGAGTCCTCAGGGCAGGAAAGCCAGGAAGACTCTTTCCTGGGAGCCCGGTCTCAAGGACTTGATGGGAGAAAGAAAATGCTAGACTCCAAATCCTCCCAATGACCTGGAACTTGGCTCTTCTGCTATTTTGGGGAAAATGGTAACACAATCTATTTGAAACTGATTTTCTTTTCTTCTGTGGACTTTTTTCCTTCCTGGTGAGCATTTGTGTTCAGAACTGGGAGACAGAACATAGGGAAAACATTTGAACAAATATCTGA